>NW_008586370.1:0-325 GCF_000691845.1 Merops nubicus | reverse complement strand
AGTTGCAACTAGAAGTTGCTCCCTGCAGAGAGATTGGACTAGGTGGCCTTGAAATGTCCCTTCCCACCCAAACAATTCCATGAAATGAAGAGTGAGCGGGACAAAAGAGAAGCCTGAAGACAGCAACGAAGAAGCAGCTGGGAAGTAGGGAATATGTGCAGTCGAGAAAGAACTTCCAGGGCGGATAGCATAACCAAAAAATCACCCTTTCTCGGGCGCGCTCGGTTTAACCGAGGCGATGCTGACAAAGCCGAAGGGGAGAGATTGCCAGGGGCGGAGCGGGGAGCGGCGAAACCCGCGGCCGGCCCTCAGGGCGGGGGGAACA
>NW_008586369.1:88577-130265 GCF_000691845.1 Merops nubicus | reverse complement strand
ATCAAGTGAAATTAATTCAGACCATACTATGTACCTGTAGTTTGCATCAATTGGGTGTGCACAGGTTTTATCAGCCGTCCTTGCAAACTACAGTTGTCCTGCATCATGTTGTATACTTCCTTCCTGATACACATAAGTGTAAAGGAGATTAATTAGATTATTCCCTGAAATCAGGTATGTCCATTCAAGGAGAAGAAAAAAGTCGTATAAAGTACAAATTACATCCTGTTCTTTACATACAGGCATAGTAACTTTTATTGTGTAGAGGATTTGAGCCTAATATTCACAAAGAATAATCTTTCCTACAAATGTGTTTATAGTCCTGCATTTATACTCTCCCTCAGAGTATAAAGCTGGTGATCTCAAGTTCTAATCTATGACAACTGAAATAATATTCTAACCTGCGTTTCCAGGAACATGTTGAAGGAGAAAACTGTGATCGTTGCAAAGCGGGTTTCTTCGATCTGCAGCAAAATAATCCCAAAGGCTGTGAGGAATGTTTCTGCTCTGGGAAAACAAATGTCTGCACACACTCTTACCTTACCTACAGAAGTGTAAGAAAAATCATATCATATTAGTACATGTCATTGGTTTTATGTTTCTGTGTGTTGTTACTGTCTATTGTCACCAGAGTGCATTTTATTAAAAAGCATGCGTGTTCTTTTGTGTCCCATATATTTTTCATTTATCCAAAAGCAAATGCTTATAAGCTTTGTTTCTCTTCATTGTGAGAGAGATCTGAAAAGGTACAGCTGTACAATGAGAAGCACGAGTGAAGCCATGTGCATCAACAGACTCCTGAAACATGTATACATCATCCTGAATCCTGAGTTAAATGCAACATATCCATAGGGCAACCTCTTTTCCAGGTCATTATTAAATTTCTGGACCTGAATTAAGAATTTTGAAACATTAAATGTACAACACAAAGCTTATGTAAGTAAAAGGGGTACCCTACAGGGGACATTTTGAGTTAATTTCTTTTGATACTGCATTCCTAGGCAAGCATGTGAAGGGAGGTGAACCTGCTGTTCTTATTTGTGCTGTAGTAATGTGTCTTTAGTCTGCAACTATACTCTGAATTTTAAATTAGTTCCCAAATCTCAGATACTGATTCCACTGTAACGGATGTCTGCTACGTATTCATGCCTGTAGATCAAGTTTTGGAAATGTATTCCAGGTCTAGTAGCCCCTGGTTTTGGCTGTATTGGTATGCTGGAAGTCTGTGAGTAAAATCATATATTCCTAGTGTGCTCATTTCCAAGCCAGCACTGGAAAGCTTTCCATCCCACGGCTGAGCTGATTTATTGTTCTGCTTGTATCGAGGCTCCAGAAGCTGTCCTTGTATGAACAGTGTGCTCTTCTCTGATGATTCATTTTTAGTTATGGGCTTTCAGAAATTCAAGTTCTAGTGCTTTCCAGCTTTGTTTTGGCTTTCTAAAAAACTTGCATCTGAATTTTTAAGGCTTTATAATTGGAAATTAGTATAAATTATGTTGTCTACAACAATCAGAAAATGTATGCCCATTTGTCAACTCAACTTCTGTAACCTCTGTGACTGATACTATTTATTTAAATGTTTTATAATATTTGGAGGTATTCTTATGCATATATTTGTACAATAGAATTTCCTTCTTGCTCTGGACCATATGAAGTAAAGAAAGGAAATCCTTGCAGTTACTTCAAACTACTCAGAAGTTATAACTCTCAGTCACATACAATAAGAGAAATTTTGCTGTTATTACTTTGTTGTTTCCTTTGTTCCTAAACTGCTATTAATCATATAAAACTAATTAATTCTTTTAAAAATGGAAGAATAAGTGGCTGTGCTATTGAAATGACTGATGTCCTCTTTCTTATTGTAATGTGTTTTGTTTTGGCTTATTTTTTCTGTCATTATAGATAGAAGACATGAATGGCTGGTATCTGACGGGCTTACAGGGTCTCACCAGAGTTACCCCCAAGCAAAAGAGATTTGATGGACATCAGCAGTACAGCATCAGCAATGTGGCTGCAAGAAAAGTACTGCCACAGACTTATTACTGGAGTGCACCCAGTTCTTACTTGGGCAACAAAGTAAGTGCAGATGGTACTTGCCTAAATGCTAATTTGATTTATTAAGAAAAGGAGTAAGGCTTGGAAGGAGGGTGGAACTGAGGAAAGATTAAGTTGAATAGCTATTTGAGCAGCAAAACTGCAAGCAGGAAGGAATCAGACATATGGAATATCCTTATGAGGCAGAGAAGTTAGGTAGAAAAAAATAATTATCTTTAAACTTGGGCCCTCTTTGGGCTTCTGTTGTCAGGTGTTGGAAAACTCTATATGCTTTGGAGCATTGTTTTTTGAATGAATTAGCTGGTGTGTGGTTCAGCTTATCCTGTTCTTTTCCCACCTTGTCCTCGGCTTTGAAAACCATTTCCCTCGTCTGCTTTTCAGAGATGCAAGTTGTGCATCAGATGTTGTGGGGGTGTGTTACAAAACTATAATGTTTGACAGGAAACTTGTGTGTGGGGAGCTCTCTGCCCTAGAACTCAAAAAATGCTGTTGTGAGCTCTGTGCCATTTCTAATGCATATATTTATCCAAGTCTGCATGTGTCCATATGTGCACATACATGACCTTCAGGTTAATACTAAATATTTGCTTTCTAAAGTCTTGGATGCTGTAGTGCTCTGACTATCAGGCTCCTCACCATTAGAGTCTCTGCTGTCATACATGATGCATTCATTAAAATCTTGGTTTTTTCCAGAGAGTAGAAATGAGGACTGAATGAGTCCTAAATGTGAAGAAAGCTAAACATTTCCATTTACTGTAAGCCCAATTATGCTAAAACTTACCAGAAATGCTAACACTAAAACAGTTCAGCATGCTTTCCTCTGTAGTCTCTTCAGGCTAGTCAACCTCCTATTTATTTGTTTTCTTCCTGCTGGCTGACAATCAACATGACAGAAGGTAAGTGAACATGTTGAAACTAAATAGCATCATTCCAAAGAACTGGGCATCCTGTTCATGGCTTTAAATTATTAAAGATAGTTTCTTGTATCATCTTCCGTGTCTGGTGACTTACCTTGAGATAGGAAATTATGCTTTTCCAGACAGAATTTCATCCTGCTTCTGTTGAGTGAGCAAAAAAATGGTAAGAATGTGCACAAATGATTTGAACATGGAAGATATTTTTTTCAGTGTAATTTAGAGGTCCTTTGGGGTTACTGACAGATAGCTCTGTATGAATGAAGCAATTTGCCTTGATAACTGAACTATATACATTTTTAATACTACAATAATACTGAAAGCACTCACAAATTACCACAGTACATCTTAACTGTCATGTTGCATTGTGTAAATTATAGTCATAATGACATGCTTAGGCCATATGATTTATGCTATGGAAAGGGAAATGGAAATATAGTATTGAGAGTCCTTATTTTTAAACTCTGTAAAACATTTCTCTGAATAGATGAAACTGGATAAAATCAAATAGCTGAAACTATATAAAAACATCCTTTCTTGAGAGTTGTTAGGTGTGTTACAGTAGAATAATTAGTATCTCAGAGCAGGCAAGCTTCTTTTAAAATTTTTGTCTTAAGAAATGTAGAGAACAATTTGGAAGATCTTATATCAAGATGTACACTTCTGTTGTAATTTATAAACCTTGTGTCACAGGCAGAAAACTTTCCTTTTCATTGTTAAAGTTATTGCTCTAAATAGTATTCCACAAAATAAAATTGAGTAACAAAAGGTAGTAACCATCCTGCATTTCCTAGTTTTCAAATATAGCTCAAAAATCATATTTAAAATAGTTCTTTTAATATAAAGTTGGCATGTTGTGCATATGCCTTTGCAATGGTGATTGCCATATGCGTACTCTCTGCATGTTTTACATCCATCTCCAAATGTTTCTTTTGGATGAAAAAAGCATTACATATAGGATGCTTTTGAGCGTGCAGCCTTCAGCTTTTTCTTTTTCATCTAAACCTGTGTGACACTAGGCTGTGTGACACTGGTCTTTGTATCTTTAAGGAGACATTATAAATAACAAGAGCCTATTGATGATACAGGATTCTTGTTTATGTCAGAATGGGACAAGAGCATGAGCAAATTACTTTATCACCATATCCTTTTAGTCTTCTAAATATGTATGCTGCTACCAAAACAAACTTTGTTGTACCAATACAGATAATTTTTTTTAAAGCCAGATATTTTACCTATTTGACTATATAGTATGCCTTTGGACTGAAAAATTGAGTACTGTTTTTGATGCAGAATGCATTTGGGAGTAATCTGGAGGAATTTAATTTCTAGAAATAAATATCTAGTGGATAATTTGGGAGAACAGATTTAAAATGGCTACTATTAAGGTTTTAGTAGGTGTCATAAAACGGTTTATCTTCTTGCGGGCCTACCTTATCATAGCTTAGTAAACTAAGGTTTGCAGGAATTATGAGGACTTGTGGTATGTTAGAGCTTCTAGTTACTGAGAAATTGTCTTATTCTTTCAACCCTAATTACATTTTATATTTTTATAAAACCCCATTTGGGTTTTGTTAGCAGTTTTTTAAATTGTTTTGACAATGGTTCTATAAGTTTATTTTAAACTTGTGTCCATGCCAAAATATTTTATAAACTTGTCTGAAAGTGTTATGAGTTACCTTGTGATAATGTTTGATCAGAGCACTGAAAAGAGAGTATAAAAATAACTAAAAATTGGATACCAAACTCAGCAGGATGATGTGAAACACTTTTTTCTTTAAAGTCAGTGTAGAAGGGTTAGGTGTCCGTGATGTTTCTGAAGTCTGATATTATGTGTATACTCTGCCTCTTTGCCTTTGACACTGCAGCAAGAAAAAAAAAAAAAATTGGTAATTTTTAGACTCAGTAGAAGCCATTAGGACTATCCCAAAGAAAACATGATATGGAGCATATCTAAATAAATATATGACACATCCCATCCCCAGTGACACACACACATGATGAGCAGCTGAGGCCACTTGAGAGTCCATCAGGAAGTATCCATCTTTGGTGAGAGAAAGTCTCTCTGCTTTGTTTTCTCTCTGCTGCTGCAAATTTTATGTTCATTTCTCTGCTAAGGGCCAGCTTTAACCACAAAAGTGGAGATTTACCCTGCCTCTTTCAGATGGTTAGGGCACTGCCCTTGGTCAGCAGTCACAGGTTAGTTCAGCCTTTTAGGTGGAGGCCAGCCTAGAATCCAGGTCTCTGAACATTGTTAGGTCTCAACACCCAGCAATCATACACAAAATAGATAATACATCCCCTCAAACTCCTCAGCCTGGGTTTTGAGCAGATATTAATGCTGATGTTACTTTCACTGCAAACACCACAATAGAAGCCTGCTTCTGCTCAAAAAAAAGCCCCATTTCCTTGCTGACAGATTTTACTCAGATTGGCAAGTTTCTTGCATCAAATGTTGTTTTACAGGCAGTATTTAAATTAGCTATCCAGTATGACCCTTTTCAGTTTAAGTCATGTTAATGTAACTTGGTCCCTCATGAAGTCAGAGTAAGGTGAAAATTAAAGCAAAAATGCTTGAATAAAAGACCATTATCTCTTGGAAAAATTCTAGCACATCATGTTTCTCAATTCTGCAGACTTAAGCAACCATATGGTGGATACATTGTTCTTTCTCTGACCTCTATTTAAATCCAAGACAACGGCTGAAACTTTTGTGTGGAGTCTGTGTACAGAATAGGAAGGGGGATTGTTTGACTTAATGCTCTCACTTCATTTATTTTACCTGTTCTTTTATAATTAGCTTTGTAGACTATTTGTTGAGTTACAGGAAAAACAAAGTAACTATGAACCTTAAAAAAAACTATCAACTTTTTAAAAATACTCTAGTGTGGAAAACTAAAGATTGGGATTGAATGATCAGGTTGTTTTGTGACAGACTATTGCAGACTGCCCAGTATACCTCATAGGATTAAATATTGAATTATAAAAGAATCATAAGCTAGGTCCTTGTGGTTTTTATGTTTATTTCCTTCCATTTGTTTTCATTTCTTAGGCAATTCTGATGCAAAAGGCAGAATAATGCTAAGCAAATTGCATTCTGCAGCTTCCAGAGGAGAGGGAGAGAGTTGGAACCCAAAACATAAAGAAGCGTAAATAATACAATAATCAGCTGGAACAGAAATGCCAGGATCAATTGTCCTAAATTATTAATGCATCTAAACCCAGACAGATTCATCTAGTATTGTCACAGTTTCAGATCTCAAGACTTTCTTCTTCATAAGACATGATAGAGTAAGATATATCCACAACTCTATTTCTTGCTTTTACTGCCTGCCTCAGGAAGGAGAATAATCTTACTTAACACCTTTTGGTATAAATGGGTGAGATGCAAATTACATTTTTGTTGGAAGCTACCTTTTTCTACCATCAGTTTATTTTGAAATTCATTGCCCTCGTGAAAAGCACTGAGTGACCTACCCTACATAATTCCAACACTCAGCTATGTCTTACATTTAGCCAGCAGGCTAATTTTTGAGCATGTGTCTGTATTGCTTTTGTTGTCAGGGAAGCGAAGTAGTGAAACTTAGGTGGACTGATGTGGTCTCCCTTTGTGAGGTATTTCTTTATTTCAGCTGGATATGTGGACAGTTTAGGCCCTCATGTAGAAGATTTTGTTGCCTTGTGCAGATGGGTTGTCCAAGCCTAAGCAGGCCCCCATTTAGTAACATAATGGCAGTGCTTGAAGTAACTGCTAACTGTGAGAAGGCTTTTCTCAGAGTGATGGTAGGTCTGTACGTCATGATGAATTTGCCTTTTTTGTACCCTAGGCACAGAAATGAGTCCCAGCCTGAAGATCTGGGGTCTTAAACCACAAGCCCTGAATTAAGGTTCACATATGGATGATGCCCACAACCAGGCAGGAGAGACCTTCCTCTTGGTTTTCTCTCAGGGCTTGGCCAACCTTGGATGAAAACCGATTAGGAAATTAATACCGTGTGCCCTGCTTTTAAAGTTAACATTAGGTGTTCTGCTTCTAGAGTTATAAAAGCTGGATCTGCTTGCAGTGAATGCATTATGTAGGGATTCCTGTTATGGGAAGGGCTCTCTGACTGTCCACGACAATTAGAGGGTTCCAGCAACAGTTGGACAGACACTTGAGAGCAAGACAAGACAAGGGTTACGTATGTAATGATACTTTTCTTTGGCAATTTCTATATGGTTGGGATTGAACTGTTGACCTGGTTTATTCCTTTCCCCGTGACTTGGTTTCTAGCTTGGCTTACTTGTCCCTTTGCTATATTATGTACCATGAGTGAATATATTGATTTATTTGTCCCTCCTGTTGTTAGCCACATCATATCTTTCCTGTATTCTTTGGAATGGGATGATAAAGTCAGGCCTATATGTTTATTGCTAAT
This sequence comes from Merops nubicus, assembly GCF_000691845.1. Taxonomy (NCBI): domain Eukaryota; kingdom Metazoa; phylum Chordata; class Aves; order Coraciiformes; family Meropidae; genus Merops; species Merops nubicus. Next base: position 122,878 of record NW_008586369.1, on the reverse strand, counting down.
GGTGTTGTCTTTCGTGCTAGGCCACGCAGTCAGCATAAGACAGCCCCAGATTTGGATGTGTAACAAAGACCATAGCATTGGAGTAGGGAATGTCAACACAGAATCACAGAGTAGTTTAGATTGGAAAAGACCTTTAAGATCATCAAGCCCAACCGTTAACATAACACTGCCAGGTTCACCAGTAAACTGTCACTAAGCATCGCATCTACACATCTTTTAAATACCTCCAGGGATGGTGACTCCACTGCTTCCCTGGGAAGCCTCTTCCAGTGCTTGATAACCCTTTCTGTGAAAAAAATTTTTCCTAATATCCATTCTAAATTTCCCCTGGCTAAACCTGGGGGCATTTCCTCTTGTCTTATTGCTTGTTACCTGGGAGAAGAAACTGACCCCCACCTCACTACCTCATTTCAGGTAGTTGTAAAGAGCTATAAGGTCTCCCCAGAGCCTCCTTTTCTCCAAGCTCAACAACCCCAGTTCCCTCAGCTGCTGCTCCTCAGATTTGTGCTCTAGGCCCTTCACCAGCTTCATTGCCCTTGTTTGAACATGTTCTAGCATCTTGATGTCCTTCTTGTAGTGAGGTGCCCAAAACTGAACACATTATTTGAGCTGCAGCCTCACCAGTGCTGAGTACATGGGGTCAATTGCTTCCCTAGTCATGCTGGCCACACTGTTTCTGTTACAGGCCTGGATGCTTGGCCACCTGGGCAGACTGCTGGCTCGCATTCAGCTGGCTGTTGACAATACACCCAGGTCCTTTTCCACTCGGCAGCTTTCCAACCACTATTCCCCAAGTCTTTGACATTGCCTGGGGTTGTTGTGATTTAAATGCAGGACCTGGCACTTGGCCTTGTTGAACCTCATACCACTGGCCTCAGCCCATCAATCCAGCCTGCCCAGACCCCTCTGTAGAGTCTCCCTACCATCAAGCAGTGATCCTCAAGTGTAAGGTGTAATATTTCTAAAACAATTTTGTACAGACATTTATTGATTCTTAATGTCTTGTAGGCTTGAGTGGGATGGAATAGTTAAGTCATATACACAGGATCTATATTTGTAAAAGGAATAGTATTAGGCATTAACAGCAAGAAAGTATGCAAGAAATTTCCATTCAGTGTAAGACCCCAAAGTTATTCACAGTTGCTGCAGATCCTCAGATTTTTTGAAAGTAATGTCAACAGCCAGCATATGGCAGAAAATTAAAATGATTCATGTAAACTGAAAGAGAAGTATCTTGTCTTTCATATTTTAATGTATTTTTCTAATAAAAAGCTGGTTGAGTTTATTGTTATGTTTTTATTTTTTAACAAGTAAACCTTAAGCTAATATAAATAATGTAATTTTATTTTAAATCACAATCTAAATTGTCTTGACTGAATTAAGTCACCATGGTAATCAGACTCAGTCAACATATGAAGATGTCTTCAATTTATACCAAATGTGCTGTTTATTTTATTAGTACTTCACTATAGCTCCTAAAAATTGAGATAATAGGCAAAATCAAATACTGAAAGGATGAGGCAAACATAGGAGGAATACAAGTGAAGAGTGAAACATCTTAAAGATCTGAACCAAATCTGACTGAAGCTTCCTTTAAGTTTACTTAATTTATATTACATGATTCACTTTAATTTATTTATCCTTGCTGAAATATTCTCTCAGCGTGGCACCACAAAATGAGACTGGGTAGGTCTCTGCATTCTTTCACAGCCTCGGCTAGCCAAATTTTGTTGTGAAAATTGAATACTCAGTACAAATTGAAACAACATCAGGACTGTCCTCTTTGGGTTTCAGCCAGTTATGACTGTAAAGAACCACCAAGACATAAGTAAATTTTCATGCTTTTAATGTTGTTTGATTAGCCTGTTGGAATATTTCGAGTACAGGCATTATTGTAACTGCAGAGAAAACTGAGGATGCCAGTAGCCTCTTACAGCCTCTTTGAACCTTAAAAATGAGTTGAAACAGGACACAGAATCTGGCTGAGTCCACTGACTACAGGATTTTATGTATGCCATGAGACATTTAATTTCTTTGTGCTAAAATACTCTTATACTACTCTTATACAGATTGTGGCAAACAGGAGAGGTGCCTGAGGACTGGAGGAAAGCCAATGTCACTCCAGTCTTCAAAAAGGGCAAGAGGGAGGATCCAGGCAATTACAGACTAGTTAGCCTCACCTCCATCCCTCAAAAATTGATGGAGTGGCTCATTCTGGAGGTCATCTCTGAGCACATGGATGAGAAGAAGGTTATCAGGACTAGTCAGCATGGGTTTACCAAGGGGAAATCATGCTTGACTACTCTGATAGCATTCTATGATGTGGTGACTGAATGGGTAGATGCAGGGAGACTGGTTGATGCTGTCTACCTTGACCTTGGCAAGGCAATTGACATAATTCCCCATAACAACCTCCTGAGCAAGCTCAGAAAATATGAGCTAGAGGAACAGGCATTGAGATGAGCTGAGAATTGGCTACGCAATAGAGGCCGACGAGTGATGATCAATGGTGCCAAGTCCAGCTGGAAACCTGTAACTAGTGGAGTCCCCCAGGGATCAGTGCTGGGTCCAGTACCGTTCCACATCTTCATTAATGACCTTGATGATGGTATAGAGTGTCTTCTCAGCAAGTTTGCTGATGGCAGGAAACTGGGAGGGTTGGCATGAAACTGGGAGGTTTGGCTGATACAGCTGAAGGCTGTGGCCATTCAGTGATATTTGGACAGACTGGAGAGCTGGGCAAAAAAGGATCTATTGAGGTTCAAGAAGAATAAGTGCAGAGTCCTTCACCTGGGGAGGAGTAATAAAATGCACTAGTACAGGTTAGAAGGTGATCTGCTGGAGAGCAGCTCTGTGGAGAGGGACCTTGGAATCCTGGTGGACAACAAGTTGTCCATGGGACAGCAGTGTGCCATTGTGGCAAAGAGGGCCAATGGTATCCTGTGGTGCATTAAGAAAAATGTGTTTAGTAGAACAAGGGAGTTCCAGCGGAGGGCTACAAGGATGACTGGGGGACTGGAACACCTGCCTTATGAGGAGAGGCTGAGAGACCTGGGGCTTTTTAGTCTGGAGAAGAGAAGACTTAGGGGGGGATCTAATTAATGTATATAAATATATGAGGGCTGGGTGTCAAGAAGAAAAGAGCAACCTCTTTTCTCTTACACCATGCGATAGGAGAACAGGCGATGGTCACAAGCTGGAGCACAGGAAGTTCCACCTCCATAGGAGGAAGAACTTCTTTACTGTAAGGGTTCCAGAGCACTGGAACAGGCTCCCCAGGGAGGTTTTGGAGTCTACTTCCTTGGAGACTTTTAAGACCCACCTGGATGCGTTCCTGTGTGACCTGCCCTAGACTAGAGGGTCCTGCTCTGGCAGGGGGGTTGGACTTGCTCTCCAGAGGTCCCTTCCCATCTCTAACATTCTGTGATTCTGTAATACTGCAGAGAAAACAGGAAATTCATTGTTGGTGAAATTATTTCATAAATCTCTAATGTCTTTTGTGTTACCTGCTTACCCAGGTCTGTCTTGGAGGCATTTTAATCAATAGTAGCAGTAGAAAAAAATGGAGAAAAATGTTGGAAATAAAGCAGTTTCACAAAAGAAGAGATGTGAATAATGGAGAGAAAATACTGAGGGATGTTAGGAAATAATGAAGAAGAAAGTGAAATGCGGACACTGCTTGCCAGATAGAAGTAAAAAGAGTAAGAATTTTCTGATTCCAAATACTAAAATACTGAAAGACCCAACAAAGCAGAAGAAAAAGAAAAAATTCTTTAACCTGGAAAGAATTAATATGTCTGATGATTTGTATTGAGGGATAATCAACTGTTACAGGAATGTAATTTAAATTCTTGAGTTAATAACTCATTAGTAAAACTGCATGATGCCACTGAGCTTTAGTTTTTTAATTCTGTGGTGTTCAACTTTTGACTTCCACATCAAAAAGGCATTATGCAGTGGGGCAAAAGTTCTGAGACTTCCTTATGGTGCACAAGGGAAACAGCCTTTTCTGCAAACCCTTTGTAGTGCTTTCAATCTGTGCTGTATCATTTTTGAAGTCTGGCATGCTCAGCAACATCTGACAGTCTCAAAATGTTCTTGACGTGCAGCTTGTCTACAAGATGGATAAATTCCATTATTTTCATTTTACATATAGGAGTTTGCATTGCTTTTCTTCTCGTCTATCTTCAGAAAGTTTTGGAGCCTAAACTTCATTAATTAACTTTTCTTTGTGTCATTAAGTTTTAAGACCAAAAGTGTAACACAGGTGCTCAAATCCAAGCACTACTCACCTGTGTACAGATCCAATTAAGAGATGTCACACTGTGGGTATAATGTGAATTTGTAATCAGTTCATAGGTCTGAGCGACCTAATCCAACTAACTTTGTTAATGGCATTTTATTTCCATGATAATTAACAGAAAGGTTGTATATTTGTACAACAAAATATTGGCAGGAGTCATTAATTTTTAAGCACAAAGCACCATTACTAATTAGAGCACAGAAGAAAGGAGAGTTGTTTATCTGTGGTTGAAAATGGTACAAAATCAATTAAGATATCATTAGTGAAAGAAAACTCAAACTGAGTTTAAAAATAAAATTAACAATTTTGTGAATTTTATTTTTACTTTTTCATAAACTATTGGTAAGTGGTAGGGCCATTACTCGATAAATTCCTTACAAACTCTAATTTTTCTGATTTTCTATTTTCCATATTTAGTAAATTTCCTGTCAGTATCCAGATTATCACTTTTGTTTATACCAGTTTAATAAAAAGACAGAGAAAGGCAGACTATAAGTCTGATGTGGACATAATATTTTAACATCTATACTATGTCTGGCTGGGCTGGAGTTAACTTTCTTCATAGAGGCATGTGTGGTGCTAGGCTTTGCATTTGTGGTTAAAACAGTGTTGGTAACACACTAGTCTTTTGGCTCTTGCTGAAGGGAGCTTGCACAGTGTAAAGTCTTTCTCTAAAATCCTTCCCACCAATCCATACTTATTCTCACCTTCCTTCTATTTAATCCCCATCCCATGGGAGACAGAATTAAGTGGTTTGCTGCTGGCCAGGTTCAACCCATCACAGCACCTTTAGAAGTGATGAAAGAAGTAGAACCTTAAAGGCTTTGACACTGCAGCAGCTACACAGGAGGTTCTCAGTATGGCTGCAATATGCCAGTGAAGAATTGAGCAATGAAGTGGTGACTGGAACTGACAAGAAATTAGCACAACAGGGATCAGAAGCTTGAGTTCTTGGTCTTTTAACTTGTCTTCTCATAGAGTCATTATTCTAAACATTTTAATATTGTGAGTGACTCACACTTTAATCTAATAACTGAATAGAGTATGAAGCATCCCTCAAATCCTGTAGGTCCTGTGTCTCATTTACACTATTCCCTTTGTCTCATCTACCTAATCATTACCTGATTGTTAAAGATTTCTGAGTGGAAAAAATGCTTTGTCACTGCTTCATTAAATCTCTAGGCGGCAAACTGAGTTCCATTACTTTATGTTCCTACTCAGCTTACATACTGTAAACTGATCTTTAGCAGGAGAGAATGCTGGGGACAAAAATTTTGTTTTCCAGAGAGAGGCTCTAGCTAACTACAACAAATTTCTTTAGAGAGCCAACATCAATGGAAAATTTAAATATTTAGTAAGTTTCTAGAAGTAAGGGTTACGCTAATTACAGAATGTATTTGCCTTTGACTTCCTGGATCGAAGAGACAAAAGAGTTAAGACCAGATATTTGGCATATTGAAGGGATAATCATGTGCTAGAACCCCAGTCTGAACTGTGGTGAATTATTATGCGAGTGATTTGTTGGGTGACGGAATATTACCTGCAAAGCACTGCTGATCTCCTTGAGGCACATACAGAGCTAACTGAATTGAGCCAATTAGACCGACTGTCTCTTCAATGAGTTGTGACCTATCAATGGTAATAGCTTATTATGATGATAAATGAACCCATCTCTCAAACTGAAGCCTGAGTACACACTTGAGCAGTTTCCCTGAATCATAGGGCCATTACCTATCAACTTCAGATTGACAGGAGTGACAGCAGTAGGAGCAGATAGCATGCATGAGTAGACACAGATGATTGTTTTACCCAAATGAATATATTTGCACTTATTTTTGGTGAGGTTGTTTTGTGATTTTTTTAAATTATTTTTTTAAATGAACCTGCCTGAACATTCCATATTTCGCTAGAAGTACTAACACTTCTCCCAATATGCGCAGTACCACCCCTGTCTCCTGAAATGCCTGGATGGATTTCTGATTGGTATCTACATGCTTTTTCAGCCTCAGAGGCACTCTGTATTATGACACAGGTGAAACCTTTTTTCTAATTGAAGAGTTTATTGTATTTGTTTGGCCCTCTTAGCCCTATCAATTTATTTACCAGAGGTAATTTCCTCAGAAAAATGAGCAAGATAGAGGAACTGTAACATTACCAACATTTTTTCATTTTTTTTATTACCAACTTTTGAAACCTGTAATTATCCAATATCATGAAATGCTTAGACACTTCTGGGACAAATCCTTGGCTTGTTTAACTCTTTTTGGAGATGGAAATTTTTCCCAGTGAAGGCAGTTCTTTTAACAACTTTCTGTGTCAGTTTTCTTCTGGGCTTTTTTGGTCATTCTTACCAACCCCCAGACAAGTATTTCAAGTGTATTTTTTTAATTAAAAATAACAGTGCCAAAGGTACGTGCCTTCAACTTACTGTCATGAAAGAACATTTTGATAAAGGTTATGTCTTGATTTTTAAAAGGAAATTGCATAAAAATCTAAACCATATCTCAGTTATTGAAAAGAGAGCTACAGTCTGCTCTGAAAGTGTGCCCTGGAGTGAGTACTCTCTTGATTGAAAAGCTTTAAGCTATTACCCCAGCCTACACAATTCTAAGTCAGCTTTGCTGTTAACTGGGTAGCACATTTGCAGCAATATTAATGGATATAAATACAGTGAATAGTAATCCATAGTTTTCCATCAATATTGTATCTTCCATGCTCCAGAAAACCATAGCACAGTATTTCATTTACTTTGAAGTTTTTTTTGAAGCTCAGGTGATCAAAGTATGTCATATTATAGAGGAACTTTTTCTTCTTACATATTTTAAATTAAATGCAACAGTAGGGAGCTGTACATACATCTAGACATTTTAAATATTTGCCAAGTTAAAAAAAAAAAATGGAAAAGTAAAACAAGTAAAATGAAAAAGAAAACTAATAGATCAGTATTCTGTTGTCATTAGCTATGGAAACAAGATTTCCTAATTTAATAAACCTAGGCAGTCTAAGCTAATAAAACTGGTGGACTGAAACTACATTTTTTAGCTTATGAAGGAGATTTGTAACAACAGAGGCTAACCAAATAAATAGATATGTTATTTGGTCAGCTGTGTCTTATTACTGTAATAAATGTGTGAGCTAATTCTGTTTATTCTGCTGTGATGAAAACTCCTTTGGAGATAGAACTTTCTACAGTTTTGTTGTTGAGATTCATGTGATATGCAGTCCGTGCAATTTTCTCCCTCTTTCATAGATGACGTATTACTTCAGTTTAAGCAGGTGCACAAAAATCCAGTTTTGTCACCGTCGTGTCTTTTGTGTTATGTCAAATATATGATACATATACAAAAAGCTTTATATGTGTGTCTCATCTGTTGAACAAAAACTTGAATGTATGACACAAAGGATGCAATAGAATAAAACTAGTCACATGTGATTAATAAAACGTAGAAACCTAAATATAGGAACGATCAAGGCAAGCTTTCTTAAAGATACCTCAAGCTTTTATATCAAAGCTAGCTGAAAATTCTTCATTAAAATGTTGGTTTGGCTTTTTCCCCAAAACCTTTCAAATTTTTGGTTAGAAAAATTGCAGTGGGATACTTTGTTTCAGATTTTGGACAGTGGCATTGCATATATCAAACCTCCTAAGCCTGCTTGGCAGTAATGGAGATTTTCTGAGCTACAGCTACTGCAGTGTGCCTTTGTGGGTCTGTCACTCCTATTTCCTTCCTTTGTTACTGCAAAAAGGCCTGGTGGTAGTAGAAAATTTTTAACATTTTGTAACAAACACAGCAACTCAAAATCTCTTATTACTGCCATGAATATGATCAAGTAGATGACCTTATCATTAAGTAATCAGTCTCATTACCAAGCCTTCCCAGAGCAAAGCATCCCTCTGGCTTGAATGTTCAAGGAGATAAATGATAGCTGAAAGATTTGGGAAAGTCAAAAGAGCTCCCCAAATCTCAAACTATATTCTCACTGTCCCTAATTCCAAATCAAATAGAAATGCTTACGCTGTTCAGTGCAGTCTCATCAAACTGTGAAACTTGTATTAAAATGTATGACAAAACATGTTTGTTAATACAGTTTACAGAGTAGAAAATCTAATGGTTTTTTTTCTGAAAGTTACAGACAAAAGTAAAATGAAATAAGAAAAAAAGCTTCCAAAATATCAAGGATGAAATAAGAAAAAGAGCTTCCAAATCTTCAATGCAAGTTTTTAGGAAAAAAAAAACAAACAAACAACTGATGAAGTGCACATGCTATATGTAAAATAATGAAATCATCAGGTTTCCCCTTAAGTTATATTTGTTTATAAATCTTTTTACTGACTAGTACACTTTCATTTTACTGTCTATATACTTGGCTCATAGCCACTGAGAGTATAACTCTAGGCAAATAAGGAAACTAGCCTTGGCTACTCTTTCCGTAAATCATTATTTATCTTCTTTGTCTGCTTTTTTGCCACTACTGTGAAGTGTTTTCTAGATTTGCTTTTGTGATAATTCTGGGCTATCGGCTATAGACACATGGTACAAGAGTATTAAGTTTGTTCTGATCATTTATTGTGTGTTCCAAAAGGTAAGTGCTTTTGCTTCCCTCTCTCAAGATTTTTAGATGATAGTTCTTTCAAACTGTCTTTCAGTATTTTGGATGGCTAAATGTTTCATATTCTTTGTAGAAAATTCTTGTTCTGTAGGTCTATAAAATGTATTGCCACAAGCAAATCTCATTCTTTTCATGGAAGCAGCTAAAACAAAGAGAGTAAATCGGTAAGAAAGTATTTTTCTGTTTTCTTCCAATGAGTCTTAGTGTTTTTAGCACAGGAAAAACTTTAAATTATGTAGGTTTCCTGTGTATATTTTGCATATTTTAATTTTTAGGTCTACTTTAAATTGAATTTATGTCTATTTTTGCATGAAAGATACGCAGAATGTGTAGCTATGCTCTGTGCTGCCACAAAGCAGAAGACTGTATTTTCCAAATACAGAAGTTTGGGGCATTTTGAATATATATGCAGGGCTTTTTGAGTTGAAGATGACAAATTATTTACTGAGTAACATAATTAAATTTTTCTTGTGTTTAGAGAGAGGACATTAGTCTAAACAGATTTTGATCTGACCTACTAAAGTCCTTGTGATGTTTTTACAGCATAAATTCAGTTTCTTATTCAAACGCCAAATCAGAGAGCTGAAAAGCCATCTATCGAATTCTCTATTTAAGTACCCCAGGTGTTCCATGATGCTCAGAGGTACAGAGGAGAACCATAGCAGAAATAAGTGTAAAATGGCTATAGTTAACCCTGTGTCTTTAAAAACACTGTTCCAGAGTTTCTTGCCAGTTAGAAGTGTATTTTTTTTCTAGTGTGAGAGGGCCTAGTTTTCATAAATACTACAGCATGTATGCTACTGCTGCAACATTTCATAAAGCACTGGTAACTCCAATTATTGACTGAAATGTGACCACTTTGCCTGAAGTATATGGTGTATTTAAGCTTCTATTACAAAGCAGGATTTATTTTGCTTTAGACAGGTAGTGACTACCAATTTAAAATAAGTAGATGTTAATTAATATGTGAATACAACAGATATTATATTTGATAATGTGGATACAGACCTACATTATTAATGAAAAGATCCATCATAATGAATATATTACTGTCTATGCTGAATTATGTTTGTAGTCTTATGGGAGGGTACATGACATCCATTGTAAAACCTAATGGATATCATTATGGTCAATGTTAAAACAATGAATACCGAATAAGTGAGTAATAGGAGGGACACTAAATCTAAATTTTATCCATTAGCCGTGTTGGTAAACATGTAATCAGTATCACAGATATATGTACACATCTTAGTTGACTGCATGTGCTTTGGGCAATTTGGGATCATCAGGAAAATTTGAACTTTGCAGGAAAAAGTTTTTAACCGTTGCACTAGAAGTACATACATATGTTTTATGTAAAATATTCAAAGAAAGTAGTCTGAATGTGTCCCCAAAGGCCTTAAATCTTTCCTCTTTTCTTTTGTATACAAAGCAACTTAAACAGAAATTCCAGCAATATGACCAATAAAGCAGACATTTTGTAATTTATTATCCTGACTCTGTGAACTGAATGAAAGCATGAATAGCAAGTGACTTGAGCTGCCCTAATAAGTACATCTCCCTGGGACAGCATTTAGCATCCCATTAAGAGCAAAGATAAAAGCACCCCATAAGGTATCTGCAACTACAAGTACATAGTATCTTCAGTGAGCTCCTCAGGATTCCCAAGGTTCTTAGAGCTGCCCATAATAATTTGTCATTGTAAAATCTATGAGGGCTACCAATAGGTTCTTGCAATTAATTAATTAACTAGCTTTATTTATTTATTCCATGTTAGTAGTAGTGCCAACTCACCACAGGGACATTCTGATTGCTAGAAATTGCAGAGGTAATTATGTTGTTAACAACTGGTCGAAAAATACCATCTTCTTGTTTTTAGGGAGGAGAAAAGGAAAAAGTAGTGTTCATGAGGGGTTTGTATCTAGGAAGAATGTGGAAGCATGCTTGCATGTGGCCTAATTCACATTCTGGATGGCTAGGAAGGAAATGGAGTATAATTTTGCTGGAGAAATATGTGCTGCTTTTATGGAGGATTTTTTTGTATTTTGAAATAACTAAGGCAAAATGAAGTTTTCCCATTTGGTCTCAATCTGTGTTTGGTATACTAACATATGCTAGCTATTCTATTACAGATCTTTGATCTTGAATATATATTAGGTGTTCTGTTTAGTAACTCTATGTAGTGGCTCTGAGGAAGATCCTTCATCTGCAATGCTGAGAGAAATGGGAGCACAACGTGTAATAAAGCTGTAAACTGCAAACAAGATCCACACTGCAGATCTGAGGAGTGGAATTTGTCCTGAGAGGGAGATCATAGATTCAGGTTTAGAACTACTCATGTCACATAGTTTTATGTGGCTTTTCAGAAAAACAAAGGAGAGATGTGATATAGTAGAAATTACTGCTAGAGCACTATGACTAGAAATAAAGTCCTTACAAAAATATTCAAAGGGAATTGTGGAGTTCGAGCACTTTGTGTTATGACTTTGGGAAGCAAGTAAGTGAATAGTTGTGCAAAAGGACATGACACGGGCACCAGCAAGTTAATCACTCCAGAGTTCCTCTTTCTTCCCAAAAGTGAGCTGCATTAGAAGATTAGAGTTATAAAAACAATCTGACCTGAGAGATTCTTGTGCCGTAGGGACTGAGGATTAGGTACAGCTCAAACAGTCAATTCACTTAATAACTTCTCATGTCTGAAGTTACATTATCCACTTTTCTATCTTTTATAGAATCCAGCTAAGCTAGATCAATATCCTGAGGAAATGTGGCTTTCTATTTTAGGATATTTTCCTACTTGGCAGGATATTATCTTCATACAACATGTGTACAATATGGTACTAATTTATGTCTGTATGTTAGACTGGGAAAAGTTGCCTTCTGCAGTGTATTAAGACTTACAACTATTACTTTAGACATTTTTAAGTACTTTTAAAATATCACACAGTTCCTCATTTTTCTGTAAAATGATACTGTATTGAGGAGGTAGGTAAGAAAAAACAGTCTGGAATTGAATGAATGCACAGAATGAAGGCCTAATAATTTAATTATAAGCATCATCATTATCTTCTCATCCAGTAGGTTGAAACTGGGGTAATAAAATGGTGCTTGGGCCAAAATTCAGCACACAAACTTCTCTAACCATAAAATGGCTCCTGAATGGAATGAGTTTTAAATACACAGATTAACAAAAGTGAAAACAAAAGTTTACAAAATAGTGTTTGAGCTACAGTCAGAAGTATTTTTCACATGTGTACTTTGAGCTCACATCTGTATTAATAAACTAAGAATTGCCCAGTTTTGAGGCCACTGGTATGGGCATACTGTTGAAACACTATGCTGTTGAATTACTAGCAGCTATTTAAAGAAGTAACATTATAGTGCAACTAAAAATATACTGCATTACTCTGTGCTAGTATTTTGATCTTCTCCAGAATTAAGCTGAACTACACACACATAGTTCAGTGTAGAAAAACTTCAAACCACATCAATTGTTTGGCAAGACGCAAATCACTAGAGAAAAGAGTTCTAAGCAGTTTAAACACATGCTTTACTGGCTCACTGTGCAGCTTATCAAATGAACTTCCTAAAGAGGAAATACAGAAACCTTGCCAAATAATTATTTCTATTCTAGTGTGTTAAGTTCACAAGCCAGTCTTGATGGCTCTTTATGTAATTGGAGGAGAGAGACAAGTTCTCCCAAAAGGCAGTTCATAGCACTAACTTATACCCTACATGAATTTAGGGATATTCTCCCCTTCTTCACTGACAGTGGAGGGAAGCTAGGAATATAATCTCTAAAACTGTATGAGGCATCTAATGGCATCTAACTGGGGACAACGTTTCTGCAGTTCCCACTTTAGCTTGAAAGTATTGTGTTTTGAAAATTATTTTTAAAAGCTAATGAAAGGTAGATGAAAGGGATCAAAGCCCTGTCTCATTCGTGAAGAGTACCTTAGTTTGTAATTCCTGTTGGAAATTTCTTTGACAGTGGATACTTTATCTATAAAGTAAGCTTAATTATACCAAGTCTCATTGTTCCATTGGTATTTGATTTACAATAGAAACCTGTACAGGTAAGTCAGATGTCTTGTGTAATAACAGCCTGATCTTCCAATCAGGTGAGGCATTTCACAGAAATAGTCACTTGTCATGTTTCTTAATTTACACATGAAACTAAGATACAGCATCCTGTGTGTAACACAACTATAAGGAGACTACAATGATTATAATTTTAAATAATGATTTGCATTACATAAATATTTAGATGTACATTACTGAAATGCTTATGTGTGCAGATTATAAACCATCATCTTTCTAAACTATAAGCTTTAAAGCAAATCACAAAATGTATATACATTGCTAGAATCATCTCATGATTGCAAAGGTCACTTCATGCGTATTGTCCCAGAGGCAAATATAATTAATACTTGTATGGAAAAAATACTATTAACAAATATTTATATATTTTAACATTTTGCTAAAAAGCTAAAGTAATAGAAACCAGTGAACACCACATGAGCAGTCAGCAACAGCACATCACTGGTCATTTGTTTGTAGATTCTCAGTGGTCCAAAGCAGTATTTATTAAATAATTGCCCTAGCTATACTGCTGTCAGCAGGGTGGTATAAGTGTTCTGAGCTAACTTTAAATGGTCTAGGGTTAGGTATTAATAACTGAACTCCCAGTCTCTGTAGTCTAGACTGCTTCCAGTCATTAAGTTAATTCAAGCATGTCTGTATGCAATAACCCATTAATTTTTGTACAGGTTTGCATCAAACTGATGTCATGCATCAATAAAAACATTCTGACTAGAGGAATTTATATAATAGACAAAAGTAGTGTAGAAAGTCTATAGAGAGATAAATAGGGAGATGACTCAAAAGAGTAGGTGAATTGAGAAGTAGTTTTAATTGCATGGAGACAAATGAGAAGAACTCTGAGTAGAAACAAGGTCATCCTGCGACTAGATAGATTTCCAGGAAAACCTACTCACTTAACTTCTGTGGGAATGAATTTAATTTAAATGTGCTGAAAGCTGCACAAATATTTGTGCCACTCAAGAGACTGTGAATGTAACAGCCGTTCATGTCCTTATGGATAGTCACTGCTTTCATACCCTGCTTTGAACTTTAGCAGAAAATCTACAATGTCCTGGGGGCCTGCCCTTACCAGACAGAAAATCCTGTTTTCTTAGAAAACAGCAAATAATAATGAACCCTGGAGACACCTGTGGTTTATGGTAAGTAGCCAATCTAACAGTCAGTTGTAGATCCATTTAAATTATCTAGCTCAAATATATGTTCCATACTTTTATATTCTCACAGTCTCTTCATCCCTGGAGCAGTGAGATTTTTAATCTGAAAAAGGACATTCGTAATTTGCACTGCAAATAATTCATGTGCACTCAAATTAGGCAGCATTAATTTTAAGGGTGAGAAGCTATAACCATGAAAGAAGACCAGAGATTCGATCAATGTGGGAGTCGTTTTCAAGTGTGACTGAGTGAATAATCCATCTTTCATTTGGCCATGCAATAAAAAAGTTGGAGCACAGGGTGGGGGAATTTGTTTGGATCAACTCATGATAAAAAAAAAAATAAATTTCACCTAGCTAGAATGAAAAACTGAAGTTTTTGTTTTTGTTTTTTTTTTCTCCCAGCTAAAATGAGAAACTGAAGGATTTCATGTCAGGTCAAAGATTTCTTTTGAGTTCGAGCATTTTTTTGAGAGTTTGCAGGCATTTATTAAAATGAAAAGAATTAACAACACAGCTGTGGAAGGCTGGTAAATTCTGTTTTGTGATTTTAGCCTCTGAAATGGTTATGTCAGACAAACTTCCTCAGATTTTCTCAGTGCTTTCAGGACAAACAAAATAGCATTTTAAAAGTGAAATTACTTCATTATTAAAATGTAGCAAAACTCAGATTGACTTAACTCTTACTCCAAGTAATTTCATAATATTGATGTTATATTTCCTGTGTTCCTTCTCCTTCCTTTTTTTGAAGAATAATGCAGACAAAAGGAATTTTTTTTTTTTTCAAATCTCCTTTAATCACTTAACGATACTGGCACCTTTTTCTTTTTTCTTTTGCTTTCCCACAAAAACAAGATAGAAGTTCTTTGCTATTGCAGAGGACGCTAAAGTCTTCAAAAGCAGTGTGGTCAGAATGGTGTATTAAAACACTCTTCCTTGGCCTTACGTACTAGCAGTCTGCATCTTTCTTTCCAGACAAGGCTAAGCCCCATTAAATACACATCTCCCTTAAAAGAAATGTTCATCTAAAGTTTTGTTTGGATGTAGGGATTGGACTAAATGATATTCAGAGTTCCCTTCCAGCCTTAACCATTTTATAGTTCTGTTGTTCTAGGATAAGGTAGAGACCCACAAGCTGTTAAGTACTAATAATTACTTTGAAATTAGAATTATTAAAATTAAAATGATAGAGATGAAACATTTTTACAACTTATTGTGTATCACAGAGATATGGTTGACTATTTGGAAATAACTGCATTGTAAATTGTGTTCTGCTGTTGGTTTTTAATCTCAGACATTCCTGTTACTCTCTGGTGAAGTACAGTACCACAACCTATTCCACAGATTAAGAATCATACTAGAAATGCTGAATGCCAATAAATCTTAACAGTGCCTGAGTTCATAGTAGTTAAATGAGAGTAGAGAGATCCACAGAGATTAAAAAACAATGAGAAACAGTCTATGTCACACCTTGCATATGGACTTTGGTGAAAACTAATTTTTCTTCAGAGTTGAGTGGGTAAGACACTAGAAGTTAAGTGTTCTTTTAGTTGCAGTACCTTAAACTTAGTGTTGATTTTAATCAATTCAGTGAGTAGGTAAATAAACTGAGATTGATCTAACTGGTTAGGTGCAAAGCTATGTGTTAATATGGGTAAACTGTTTTAAATACTTGAATTTGCTGCAAGCTAAAGTCTTTGCAGAGCCTGAGTCTGATTGTGCCATGTTCAGTTTTGCACAGAGAGCAAACTCTTGTATTGAAAATTGTTGAAGAACTTATGATTTGCTCTTAACCCCATTGAAGGATTGGTTCTCCAGAATACTTGCCTATTTGTTTGAGTCTTCATTTCTAATTAATATGTTTTGATGCAGTATGTTTTGGCCTTTTCTAATAATATTTTTTTGTGGAACATCCATGAAGTGCTAGGCAACATTAGACAACATAGTTTCAATTTAGATTATTGAAATTCAGCACCCTGTATTGACTTCAGCGAGAACTTAGATTTCTTGGATTTTATTCTTTACCTTCAGGTATTCCTTGGACACTTCTTATAATGGCCAAGTGTTTTCCACAGGCTGTAACGAAGAACATCATTAAGGCATTTTCTTCTGTTTCTATGAGACATATATTGATGTTTGCAAACTTTAAATGATAATCTTAAATCAACTGTTCAGGAATGAAAAATAGATGGTATGGCAGGTTAACCGTGGCTAAGGGCCAAACTCCCACCCAGCAACTCTCTCACTCCCCTTTTCATCAGGACAGGGCAAGAAAACAGGATAAGAAAGCACACTGGTTGGATTGCTTACCAATTACTGTTGTGGGCAAAGCAGACTCAACTTGGAGAAAATTTATTTATTACCAATGCAAATATATTTGGATAGTGAGAAACAAAGACAAACATTTAAAAAAAAAAAATACTTTTTTACTCTGGCCTTTCCTAGACTCAGTTTCACTCTTTCACTCCTGATTCCTCTATCCCTACCTGAGTGCTGCAGGGGAGGTTAAGGGGCATGATCAGGATGTAACAGTTATTCTCTGCCACCCCTTCCATCTCACACTTTTACCCCTGCTCTGGCATGGACTGCAGTCATAGAATCATAGAATGTTTTAGGCTGGAAGGGACCTCTAGAGGCCATCTGGTCCAACCTCCCTACACAAGCAGGGACATCTCTACCTAGGTCAGGTCGCCTGGGGCCCTGTCAAACCTGACCTTGAATGACTCCAGGGTTGGGGCCTCTATTGCCTCTCTGGGCAGCCCATTCCAATGATCTTTCACTCTTATATTAAATTTTTTTTTCTTTCTAATATCGAGTCTAAATCTATCCTTTCCTAGTTTAAAACCATTACTCTCTGTCCTATCATTACAAACCCTTTTGAATAGAACTTCCCTCACTTTCATCTAGGCCCCTTCAGGTACTGGAAGGTTGCTATAAGGTCCCCTGGAGCCTTCTCTTCTCCAGGCTGAACAGCCCAAACTCCCTCAGCCTGTCTTCATAAGTCCTATAAGAAAAACCCACTCCAGTGTAGGCTCTTCATGGGCTGCAGTTCCTGTCTGGAAAATGTACTGCAGCATGGGCTCTCACAGTCTGCAGAGATTTGTGCTGTGCCATGGAGCACCTCCACCTCCTTTCCTGAGTATTATGTCTTCGGTGCATACCAGTAAAATGCTTTCTTATTACTGTATTTTGTTAAATTCTTAGTGCAGAAATGTAATAGGTTTTGTGCATCCTCATGGTTCCATGACTTGCCACCAAATGCCTGGCAGGAATAATTTGGATGTGAAAGGTGTTACAGGATATCAATGTTAGTCATCCAGTAACCTAGTATTTTGATGATTTTCAGCATAATAATCCTAAAATAACTGATATTGCACTTAATGCTACTTATCCTGAATCATATTTAAAGGGAAGAGTAAACAGGAAATAGTTTGACCTTCAGCTGAAACACATTTTAAATTCTTTATAGAAAGATGTGAAAAGTAGGCATAACTGAGGCTTATGTTGATTAAGGTTGCAGTCCAAGTAAACTAAAAGTTTTATGAAGATCACTTACAGGTGGCTGAAATGCTGGTGGAATTAGTGGATCTCAAATTTTTATTACAAACTAAATGCATGATTGAAAAGAGAACTTTTTACCATTTACAATTTTTACTGGTTAATTGAAGACAGAATTGGACCAACCCTACACACACCTGACACTGGAATTCCACATGCATTATGCAGGACTGAGAAAATTCACAATCTTCCCAAATATTCATAAATTTATATTTTTTTCCTATTAATAACTTTATTATTATATGCATATTTCATATATAATTAGGTGCACAGAGTTTTATTTGCAAAGTTTATTTCAAGACCATGACAGTGACAAAGACAATGCAACAGACAGATGTGTGAGTGCAGATTGTCCACTCGTCCACTCATTCACTCCGCAGAGATTGTTAGCATAATTTTAACTCTTCAGAAGTGAGATGTCAGACCCTTGTTAGCACTTGGTGCTACAGGAAAAGACAGATCCCCCATTTGCAGAAATTTTCAGAAATCAATTGTGTTCATGGAGCTACAGCAGTTTCAATCAGCAGGCAGTCAGTTCTGAAACATCTATGAGAAAGTAAGAGCAGCTGCAGTTAGTCAGAGGAAAAGTCTGTCTAGCCTGGGATGTGGTCTCCAACGGTGACCAATACTGCATGTGTATGGAGTGGTATGAGCAAGCACACACCAATGCTGTCC
Source organism: Merops nubicus (assembly GCF_000691845.1). NCBI lineage: Eukaryota > Metazoa > Chordata > Aves > Coraciiformes > Meropidae > Merops > Merops nubicus. Next base: position 104,474 of record NW_008586369.1, on the reverse strand, counting down.
TGCACACCAACCTTCTATAGAGCAAGTTGCACATATTTCCTAAGCTAGAGAATAGCTCTGTTACAGTCTGAGGTAGGAGAATGAAATGCTGAATGGATTGGAAAATACGTAGCATTAGATAAAAAGTTATTTACTTAAATACTTAAACTGTAATTGATAGTTAATGCAAGAAATTATGAAATAATAACAAATGGGCGAGTACAACTAGAGGGAGGGTGGGAAGAGACAGATGAAGAAACAGAATTAATACATTAATCATGGAGGTCATGCCAGTGGAAGACTGACAGTGTTGAATCTGATATCTGGCCATTGTGATTTTAAAAACTATATGTCTAGGAAATTTTACAATGGGGAGAAGAATTTGTCCTATAACCAAGTGCAGAGGGTCTGGAAAAGGCTGCTGAGTCAAAACAATGATTTGCAACCTGTGGATAAATTCTATGGCAAAAAAAAATTACAACACTCCCTGATTATGTGTGCTTAACTTAATACATTAATATTATTTTAGGATATTTAATGAATATTAGATTAGCATTTATAGAAGAGTTTATGGTGTATTCTTACTGTTTCTGGAAACTTGTATAACTGTGTAGGTCACAGTCCTCATCTAATACATATTTGAAACAGCACTAAGTTAAGCTCAGCATTTTTAATCATTTTTTCTCCTAATGCTATTGTGAAGTAATAGCTTTTTTATCCACATTTTATCTTGCAGCTATAAAGTTAATCGTTGCTTCAGACTACATCATTTGCATTAAATCTAAGGCAGCATGAAACCCTGCTAAATATTAAAGAGTCTGAGATTGAAGCAGAAGACTTACATTGTTAGTCAAAACTTGCTTTATTAGGACCTAGCAGCCTGGATTATATTAGAACTAGGCAGAAAATATACATTGCTAGCAGAAACAAAAAAGGGAAGAACATATTCAATTAAAGGAAACTTATGTAGGTATATAAATCACAGTAGTCACACTCAGAAGACCTTGTATTTATATATTACATATGAGCTACATACAAGGATGTTGATTCTTTGTGAGGTTTATAGCTGTCTTATTCACCAATAATTCAAAAGATTTTGAAGGGAAGTTAAGAGGTGATATCCTGACTAAAATATAAAATGAAATTGAGGTTTTAAAACTTGTCTGTTTAAATTCAGGATAAGTTTAAAAAAAGCTATTGAAACAGAGTGAGTAATAATGAATAATAAAAATTCCTAGATGTTATTAGATTCAAGATTCATATGCTCTAATTTAGTGTTAAAGATCCTGGAGTATGTGATGAAATGCTATACTGAGACAACTCTTTGAGGTTGCATAATTACAGTTATTCTTCAAAAGCTGTTTATAACACCAAAGCTCAGAATGATTGCATCATTCTTCTTCTCTTCTCTGATACACATAGATACTGTTTTTCTCTAATCTCTAGATATATAATAAGGAAATATGAATCCATCTGTTGCTCTATATGTATAAATATTATAAAATAATAAATACTATATGTATAAATAATATAGGTAATACTTCATTATTTTGGTATTATAGCCATTACACTTTAAATATGTTTACCTTGATATTAGAGTAAGGAGTGCTTTCTTATTTAGAAAATTAACATACGAATGTTTTCACTAGTGTGAAGTGAGATGAGAGATTCTGAAGCACATGGTTTTAGGGTCTGTGTATCTTCACCATGAAGGGTATCTCAAACAGAGGTATGCTCACTGTACACATAAACCCACATACTTTTGCCTGCATGACCATACACACATTCTTCTTCCCTTCTCTCAAGGTAAGACAGTTGCTATGTCAAACCTTGTTTAATGTTCTACATCTAACCTTTTGTCTCTACAAAAGACAGTGTTGCAGTTCCAACTTTATAAAGGATCTTTGGTCTTTGTTAAACAGAACTCTATTGTCAACTGGAGATATCCTGAAGGAAAGTAAAACTTAAAGAAAAAGAGGAAGAACTGGGTTTATTTAATGACAAACATGCATAAATAAAATTAATAAAAACAGAAGCAGATGTCTTAAAGTACCTAAAAGGCAGCAGCTGTGTGGGGGGAAGGAACAATTTTTTCTTGGTGTCCATGTTTAGTATGTCAAAAAAGAGTGAGCTGAAAGAATGGCAACAAAGCTAAAAGTTACACATTAGGAAAAAATTTCATCATTGGAAGTTAAAAATTCAAATACATGGGGGAAGTTATTGCATATTCATCATGGGTGTGTTTGGGGATGTTCCAGTGGTACATGTGCTTCTAGTATTAACATAATCCATAGAAACTCGTTTGTCTTTCAGCGTCATATCCAATTGTTTTTCTGGTACTGACAGACCGACTTGTAACCAACTTATACTGCTATACACTTACTGAAAAAGGAATTGTTGATCAAGATCTGATACACCAACTCAGCATCAGTTTTGCTATTAATTTCCCATGTGAAATGAACTGCAGGATCCTTACTACTTTCAAAATACTATTATGATAAAAAAGGAATACACCGTACATGTTGAGCTGAGAATTTGTTAGTCCATTTAGTGCTTTAATAGTCTAAAGGTCTAAATAATCTAATTAATACAGAAAAGAATAAATAATACAGTTAAAATTGCTATATGAGAAAGCTTTCTCATATTTACCCTTTTTCTCTGCTCTCATCCTTCCAAACAAGGTCCCGAAGGGGTCTGAAGAAGAACTGGACTTAAGTCTTCCTCAACATAAATGAGGAAATGATCCATCATTTTGGTTTTTAGGTGAACATCAGCCATGGGTATATTTGGCTTCATAAGCTCCCAGCTGTGCAAGGCATTTGGAATCTTTCATTGTTCAAAAGCAAAACCTCTCTTGTTGATGAAGTCTGTACTGGGTTTATGTGATAATGATTTGGTAGCAGGGGGCTGCAGGAATGGCCTCTGTGAGAAGACATAGGAGCTCCCCTGTGTGAGACATAATTGATCTCGGACAGTTCTAAAACAGACCTTTCACTGAGCCCATCAGGAAAGAATGAAGTTTGAAATATATCGTTTCAAGAAGGCATTGTCCAAGAAGGAAGTTGCCAATCATTAAAGGTGAGAAGTATCCACACCTATAGTAACAGCAACGAGATATAACATGCCCAGCGCCCACGTACTGTAAGGCAAGGAATTTATTTATAAAAAGTGTCCATAAAATTGAAAAGTATTGGCATTCACAGAGAAAGCAGATTGGAAGGATCTCTTTTAGGTAGTAAGGTCAAGTATATCTTGTGTAAAGGAAGAAAAGATACAGTGTTGAGTTAGATGACAGATGTGGATGTGCAGAAGATAATTTTTCACTAACAATTTTTTCTCATTGTTTGTTTTTCATTGCTGGATGTGAGTACTTACTCTATATTCATCCTGTACGTTTAATATGATAGCATTGGAAACAATTTTAGATAACTAGACTTTGTGTATTTATTCTCCTCTAAGACGGTGAGGGTTGTATTACATTTTAGGTGCCTCTGATATTTTCAGCTTAAAATAAGGTGTATATAGGACAAGACATTTACATAGTTTTCATGCTCAATTTTTTGTGCAGTATATTATGTATCCAGAGGTATTTCTTTGAAATATGTAACTCACTTAAATCTACATAACATTTTCTGTAAAAAAATTTATAAAATATCCACATGATTAAGTGTATGAAGTCAACAGGCCTGAGGACATTTAATCTCAGTAGGACTTTTTCCTACCTGTGTGAATTCAAATTCATGTTATATTAATCACACCCTCCAAGTTAACATACCTCATGGAACTACAGTGTTTTTTTGGTGATGAATCCTGCAAATGGGACTCGGTATATGACTTTCATAGAGCTTATGCCACTGTAAGATTACTGCTGATCCTTTCAGCACATTTAACCCTTGAGCAGTATACATGTATATCCCTTTTCCTGGACAGTTATTAATTCATCCAAAACAAATTTTCTCCATCATTCTGCCTTTAGAGCAGAGGTAACTCATGAATATAAAAGTCCTTTTCTTCCAATAAAAGATACAGATTATAAATTAAGATTGGTAGAGAAGATACTGCTTCAAATTTGTAAATGAAAAGCACTGCACCTGTAGGAACAAATGGTAAGCAGCAACCTGTATGGTCTTGATGTAAAATAGTGTAATTTTTCTAATCAGCATAATTTATGGAGGACAGATACTAGTTTTGTCTTTCTTTTAAGGAAGTAAAAAAATAAACTAATGTTAAAAATAACACACATAAATGCACAAAAGTCATAGAGGTATATTATCCTCACAATGACTGAAGGATTATTTTATTCTTTTTTTGTCAGCTCCCATTAAGGCAAACTGAGGCTGAAAGAATAAATTCTGTTATGGAGGTCTTATAAAGCTGTGCCATTTCTCCTTTCTCACACTTGGGCATCCATTCATTTGTCTTCCGTCTTTCTTTTTGCTCTCCAATCTCTTTAGCTTGATTGCTCACCTTCCCTTGAGCTTTCTAAGGAGAAATATAGGGGGTTTTATAGAAAACTATATCTAAGAAAGATAAAGAATTCGAACTTAAAAAAAAAAAAAAAAAAAAAAAAACCAACAAAGAAACCTCAAACCAAAACAAAAACCACCTGCAAAGCTTTTCAGAGATGACCTTTTCTTTAAGATTATTTTGAAACAAACTTTGTTTTTCCTGCCTTTTAAACAGCACAGTTTTGTAGTTTTCAAAGATGAGCGTGTATCAAGATTTGTTTTCACTGTGTGTGCGTGCATATACATAAATATGGGAGCTGTGCATCTGTCTTTGCACATGCAGTGCTCCTATAGATGAGTGCATTGCCTCAGGTGAGAATCGTCTGTGGATTACCAAGATGGTGAAACAAGTGCAGAATTACTTTCTTGGGTACAATAAAGAATGGAATGACACATTTTGTTTACACTGTTGTTTGGTTTTGTTTTTTTCTTTTTTTTTCTTCTTTTTTTTTTAAATTCAGTCTTAAAGCATATTTATTAATTAAATGCTGTCTATACTGTTCTCAAAAATCTTGATTCCTGGAGAAAAAAAAAAAAATTAAAATTCAGGTTTTGTGTAATACATCCATATATTTAGTTACTATTAACTAGGATGAATTTCAACTAACATCAAACGTGTTTCTTTCTCTAAAGAAAACATAGGTATTTTTTGAAACTGTTAGCTTGTCATGAATAAGGTTAATGGAATAAAGGCTGCAAAACTAACAAGCCAGAAAAGTGGCCACAGGTTTAATAATAAAAAAGCATCGACTCCAGTGACAAAGTCATTCAAAACATGGTTTATGCTGACAGAAAATAGAAAGATCACAGGAAAGATCACGAGTTCTGATTCACTGCTTTGTTTTCCCCTGCTCTGAAAAATGAAATCAAAATGCAAGGAGGATTTTTAAATTTTGTTTATGATTCATGTCAGTGATTTATAGTACACAGAAACGTGTTTATATAGATCTGTATCTTTGTTTAATACTGAAATGTTTATTTTTACTGCTTTTATTTTGATTTGTCATCCTTAAAGGTCTCTATGATATGTGGTAAAATACCAAATAAGAGTGTATTATTGCTGTGCTTATTATATCAAAAGACAAGCCACCCCTGAAGAGCAGAAATTTGGGCTTTGCATATCCTTTCATTTTTGTTACAAAAGTAGGAATTTTCTTCAAAATATTGATGTATTTACGTGCTATTTCATTCAAAATCTCCCTCTTTAAAAATTAAAAACATTGTCAGTTTTTAAAAGCAGTATGTCCTTTCTGTGAGAATCATTTTACACAACAGATACTGCAGTTACACAACTCTTTCATGCTTGAAACTTTGTTGTTTCAGTTTCCTAAAGGATCCCTAAGTGCTAATTATGTTATACTTTGCTTTGAACTACTTGTGTAACCATCATTGTGGTACAATATTGTCCATAGTAATGTTGTAAAACAGTTAGGAGGTAGGAAAATCACTTTTGGCTGGCTAGAAATTTAAGGGGTTTTTGCTTTAATTATATGTTGGGGCAAAGTTTAGAAAAAGCATTCATGAGCTATTTTGCTTGGTGCTTTAGAAACATGGAAACAAAAGAAAGCCTAAGATGGAGAATACTTAGAGCCTAAATTGGTAAACTGTAGTAAGAAATAGAATGTAACTATTTCATGTTGCTGCTTACACTATTTAGGCTTTTTCAGTAGCAAGTCAATACTTTAGGAAGTATTCATGGATTTTGATTTTCAGATCATCACACAGTGGGCTGCCCTCAACAACATTGGATGCAAATATTGATTACCTCTAAACGCAATAGCAAAGCTGAGGAAAATATTACTAAAAACAGCTTTTAATTTGGACTTCAACAGTTCCTTTTGTTTAATAGTCCTGCCTTTTTGGATTTTTGCTGGGATTATTTTGCCATAGAAACAGGAGCTTTTTTAGTTTTGAAAAATTATGCAAATTCTTTTTCTTGTTAAAATATTCCTGAAGGAGTACAGCTGGAAATGGGAGGGTAAGGGCCAGTTCTTGTGTCTTAATGGAATTGAGCACTGACATAAATGTTCTGGTTAGTATTTCATGCTAATATTACAGGAAGGCATTTATTGATATGTCTACTTATTTATGGTTTCTCCCTTCGGAACCAAAGACCATGGAACTGTGAGATTAGTAGTTAATATAGTAAAAGTAAGAATTTCATTTGTCACCTTCATTTATGAGGTTGTGGACAGCTACAAGACCAGCGGTGAAGTTTTTATTTAAAAATCTTTGATGAGGAAATGTTATTTAGAAACATGTCTCAGAGTTGATGCTCAAATAATGAGTTTGATTTCAATATCACTCATAGTCTGAAACATCCTTGCAGTTAAAGAAAAAGTGGTATTTTTATCCAGTCCTACACCCTTTAGCCACTCTGACCTTGCTAAATTGGTGCTTATAAAGATGAGAGCAGCTTTTTAAAAAAACTGGTCAGCAGCTGCTGAGTTTGTATTAGCTGTTTTTTTCTCCTTTGCAGTAAATGAGTAGAGTAAATGAGTAAATGTAGAGCAAATATCTGCATTCATAAGCACATTTCAGGAAACAGCATCTAATCTTATTGTGCAAATTTTTTAATCAGTCACTGATTCCATTAATTTTTTCAGTGCTAAATTCAGAAAGAGCAACTACTCAGCGTAAGCAGGAGGGGAAGCACAGGGCTCACAGGAGAGCTAGTGTCCTTCTGTTCCCATCTTCCGTAGAAACTGAGATGTATCCCATTTTTCCTTTTAGAGTTCCATGATACCATTGAATGTTTTAATATCATGTATTAAAAACAATGATTTGGCAGATACATTGCAGTAAAAGAATTGTGCAAGATTTTAATTGGTCTACATTGCATGTGACAAACTATTTTAAATATAAAGGGCCTGGAATTAAGCATCAGATTGCCATGCTTAGGATGGTAGGAGTTACCAACAACCTCACAAAAATTATGCCTTGCATCTTTTGGAGCAAGAAGGAAAATGCAGCACGACCAAAAATCAAAAAGCTTTAGATTGCCCAATTTCACTTGTTTTACTGGTATTCTTATAAAAACAAAGGATACTTGCAAGTGATTATTAAGGACCTACTTATGTTTCCATTGTTTTTGAATCTGGACATAATATATTTCTCTGATAGGTTCCAGGGGTATTCTTTCTGGATCAGATGCACTGTGCAGAAAGATTTTGCTATAGCTGAGACTAATACATGTTCTGGAAGGGATCCCATTTGCTCAGATATTGATATATGAAAGAGACATGGTCAACATACATATGAAGCAGAATCTGGCAGAATTTTGGCTCCTGTGTATCAGTTGTGCTTATTCTGTGGCCAGGTGTTATTTGTGTCTTAATCAGAAGACTTTCACTGTGCAGAGAAAAAAAAATTCAAGACAAAGATTTGATGGTTCTTTTCATTGCTGGCAAACTTTAAAATGTTCAGATTTCTTGTGAATGTGTTGTTCATTATCCTATGTATCAAGGAAGAAGGTCTTATACAATGAGTTTTTAAGGATTTTGACTCAAAAAAGGGTTTTCCATAAAGGTTGTTTGAGGTAGAGCAAATAAATATTTTCTCACTGGTATTCTTTATAGCTTGCTCTTTAATTTCTTAGCATATAGCTTAGACACTGGAGAATGTTCTGTAATCAAATGGGTGTCTACTTGGAGTAAAACTCCTTTATCTTTGACTCAACTCTGCCTTTACGTAGGATCAGCAAAGGACATACTAGAAATTAAAGAGGCTGTATCATAACTTTCTCAGTAAGATTCCAGAAAAGAATGACTTAGAAATCTTCTTGGTTATCAGAATGGTCTGTTTCAAGAAACTGAAGGTGACAGTGAATGGTTTGAAATGCTTAGTTTCCCTTTTGAGTGGTTCAGTCTTATAGGAAAAAAAAATGCACAGAAAGCAACTGAAGCAAGTAATGTAGTTGTCAGGCTAGCTTATATGAGCTTATTCTCTCCTGTTAACTTCTCTGGAAGCAGTAATAAGTGAATTTAAGTAGAATGTAAAATCAATTTATGAAATTTGTATAGAGGGATTTTGAGTGTACTTAAGCAGGGAAACTGTAGGATTCTGAACTAGCTGGGCTAGAGCTGGGGAAATCTAGGTGGTACAGAGTTAGAGGAAAAAGCCCATTCTTGCAGGAGGAAAATGTAACTTCCCTATGAAGAAAACTGGCATTTTTCTAAAGCTAGCCAGGACTATACTGTCATTCAAATGGAATATGATTATTCTCTTCCCTGCTTCTTCTGAAATGACTTAGAAGAGCTTTTTTATCCTGTCTAAATTCAAGTCTGTCTAAGCGAGGAGACTATTGAATCTCTGACTGGATCTTGTGTAGAACAAAAACATGCAATCTTTACTGAGAGCTCTTTCTAAATGAATAAAAGTTTGATGTTTTCTTGGTGATAGTCCTATTGGAATTCTAGTCCCTGATTTCCCTCGGTCTACAACCAGCATGAGGACTGGATCAGCAAAACATGATTAAATATAATAAATTTACAGCTGGTACTTTTTGTAAAGAGGATAATAATCCAGATGAGTTCTGGATTAACAGTGGAACATTTCCTGAAACATAAGTAAATTAAGTTTGGAAAAGCATCCCTTTGTCCATTCCCTTCTGCATTGAGTGAGCAGCTAGAAGAACACATATATATTTAACTATCAGTTAAGATGGTCCATCATCCATTCAGTGCCTTGTAAAATCATGACAACTGCATAGGTGTCAATCAGTTATGGACTAAATTGGTTCACCACTGATAAACTGGAAGCAATCTTTTTTTTTTTTTTTTTAAGGATTTCCTTCATATAGTTAGTACAGATGTGGTGGCAGATATCTCTATATTTGCTGAAATCTGTGTCATAAAATAAACATGTACCTAGAGAGTTTGTGAAGGTGAAAGAGTCCAAATAAACTCCAACATTTTTCACAGCTCTATTTCATGGAAATTCAAGAAGTCTAGCAGGGAATGTTAAACTGTATAGAGTATGATTTTGTTACCTTCAAGAAGTCTATCTAGTGCTACATATTGCCACCAGGAATATGACAGAGCCACTGGAAATCTGAGTAAACACCTGTGTCATTTCTCATAATCGTGACAGCAAGTGAAAGAACATTCACAGGTATATCAGGAAACAAGTCGGGGTTTTGTTTGGTTTGAGGATGTCTTCTGGAATAAGGGCTTATTATTGTCTCTCAGAACCTTGAGTTACTATCAGCAGCTTGCTGTATGACTCCTCCTGGGTTTTGTATTCAGAGACATATGTATTAGCTTTCTCAGCTGAAATATTCTGAGGTTTGTAGCCTCTTTTTTTTTCTTTTCTTTTTTTTTTTTCCTTCTGGTAGCTTGGTATAGTCCTAATTGTGTGTCTATGTATACAATAATGTAATAGCCAGCACGGTTGATGTTTCCAAAAGTATGTCACCTTTCTATAGCTGTATTGTAGCTAGGTTGGTCTAATAAAAATATTAACTCTCTCTGTAATGCTTGTTTGTCTAATGCAATCTGTCAGTGACTATATTTCTCCTAGAACCACTAACAGTGAAGAAGGAGAATATTGTCCAACTTCTTGGTATTTGTTGATACCTTTTATTTTGCTCATTTCTAAGGTCTGGTTTTGTATGAGTCCTGATCTAAATCTAGTTTAATGCATTAATATGTTTTTGAAGGTGTCGTGTTCTCTTGGACTAGGCCTGAGAGCAAAGTCTCTCTTAACTAAATCCATTCTGTTACAGATTTTACTACTAAACCTATGTGCAACGTGCATGTGTTTTATTTCAATAATACACTTACTGTGTAATACTTTATTCATTTCTGAAATTTTTTTCATGTTTTCCGAGTTATTTTTTAAATATAAGAACAAAAATAAAGTTATTTGAAAGTCATCCATCAGTGAGGAAACCATAGGCCATCCACTTTCTAGATTTCTTTGACTATGCAAACAACTTCTTTTAGTTGTCTGCATGTAGCCACATACTGCCATATGAGATATCCCAGTATAGTCCACTGGCTTCCACTCAGGAGGGTCATGGTCTTCTAATTCACAAATGGGCAATTATATTTAGATGCTTTAATCACAAACTGAGTCTCTTCCTAGCTGGCAGAAGAGCACTTTGCTGCTTAAAGAGATAAGAGGTTGTAAACAGCACCCTGTTTAGTGGTGGCAGCTCCTGGTCTTCTGAAGTTACATTTGGCAGGCATTGTTCAGAAGAAATGAGGCAGCCTCTAGTGTAGTGGAATAAGCACCAAAATCTTACGGGCAGAGTTACAAAATGCATTGGAGAGGGAAAGTGTGAATCACCAGATGATTCAAGAATAGGATGGGTTATAAAAGCTGTATAACAAAGGGATACTCTCCAATGGTATTAGGAGGAGAGAACCTGACATCCTGCCTCAGAAAGCATTGACAGCAGACTGACTAAGTGGAGGAAGAGAAGGATTTTTAGAATTTAATTTCCATATAAAGCGATGCAAGCTTTCCTCATTTATGGCTTTGCAAATATTTGTAGCAATACTGTTTGTTTTCAGTGCTGTAAATGTTGTGGTTTGCTATCACTTATGTTGATTTAAAAGTGATTTTAGTGTGACAGGCATAACATCAAAGCAAGCTTTACACACAGTAGTACTCAGTGCTTCCACCTGCTCTCCAGCTCTCTTCCTGTTGAGTATAGGCCTTTGTTCACAGGAAAGGAGCCATCCCTCCTGCTTCAGAGGGTTTTGGCTGACCCAGAATGCAACTGTCAGGATGTCATAACCAGTTTTGTCTGCTCTCTGGTTATATCTTTTAATAACGTATAACATAATAGTAGAAGTACAGTTAACTGTGATCATAGAATCATAGAATTGTCAGGGTTGGAAGGGACCTGAAAGATCAACCAAAAAAATTAAATATCTGCCAGAAACTTGGTGGATTAGAATTAGGATAGCTGTGATCCCTTTCTCCTATGTTTGTATTTCGTGGAAAGCCTGAACACAGATTTTGCCTCCTGAGCTGGGAAGAAATATTTGATCTATTAATCTAAAAACAGGTGGGAGAGATAAAGGAAATTCTGTGGAACTTCCTTGACATTTTTAGTCAGTTATTCTTGTCTCAACAATACATGCTTTTGTCACCAGCAAGGCAAACTTTTAAGCTCTGTTTTCTTTGGTGATGAAAATCCTTGAGGCAGAACTCTGAATCTTTGGGTGATATAGAGAACAACATCAAAATGAAAAGATCTTACAGGTGCCCAACTTCTGTACCACCCTTATATTCAAAATTCAGTGAAAAGTATTTTTTTTGCCCTGTACAAGACAATTGTTTGTTCAGTGAATGGATTGACCTCTAAATTCTTCTTCCTGTGAGTCAACATGTAATTTACATATGCAGAGGAAGAAAATTACTTTTATAAACAGTGGCCGAAGGGAGTAGTACTTTCTGGTTTATTTAAATTTGGGGATTTTTCTAATCTGCATTGGTATTATACAGCACACAAGGTAAATATATATCCTGAACTACCAAGTACTCTCTCCAATAAGTGTCGTTTGGGGACCTTGACTTCATTGTGTGATCCTGTTTGTGATAGGCAAATCTTGCCAATTGCAGTCATGAAACAGACTGCTGTGGCTGACAGAGAGACCTCAAGAGACTTCTTTAGTCATGTTCCAGCTCTTAGGCATCATACCTGGAGCATCTCTGACGTGTTTGAACTGCTGTTAAAAATTTAATGAAGGAATTCAATAGCATTTTTTAAGCATCTTGATACTGCTTTGACCATCCTTACAGTCAGAAAGCTTTCTGTATAATCAAGCTTCTTCATGCCTTCCTTGCAGTTGCCACAGGAAAATACAAATGGCCATTTCCAGTCTTTTATGTTTTGGTAAACTGTTTTCCTATTCCCTCTTAGTGTTCTCTTTTCTGGACTCATCAAACTCACCCCTTTCCTCCCTTGTTTGCTGTTGGCTATATTTTAGAAGTCCCTAATACATTCTGGTTGCTTTCTCTAAACGATTATGTGCCTATTCCTTTCTAACAAAGTTTTGGTCAAAGTTTCCATTGTTGACTGCTTTTCTATCTGCATTTATTCTAAATCAGAACCTTTCTTTTAATTTTTTTTTTTTCCTCATATGGCCTATAAATTCCCAGTGCTGGATTTTAATTTACTAAGGTAAAGATTATGTTCTTGAAGTGAAGCTTGTCTTGGTAGTTGGCCTGAAACCACACAACCTTTGTTTTCCCATTATTTTCACTTTCTTGTGGTTAAACTGAACTTGAAAGACAAAGTATAAAATTCTGCAAAATTTACTCTTTTAAAATGTTTATCTAAAGCTGAATGACATTCTGAGTACTACAGGCAGCATTTTGGATATCAAAATTTTCTATATTCCTCTTACAGTTATAAATTAGTGTTTGACCACAGGCAAAACAAAAATGCTATAAGTGGTGTGTCGAAGGAAAAAAAATCTTTTCATATTGTTATGGTCAAGGCTGAATGTAGTTACATTGTCCCTAACAGGATTGGATACTATGATGATAAACATCCAATGCCAGTGTTTGCTGATGTTTTGCTTGACTAGAAGGAGGTGTGAACTATCTTGAGGGTAGAGAGGGCATACAGAGAGATCTAGATAAACTAGACAGCTGGGCAATCACCAACCATATGAAATTTAACAAGAGAAAGTACTTGGGAATTCTTGTACCTGCTTATACATACAAATCAAGGAATGTGAATCTTGAGAGCAGCCCCATGGAAAGAAATCTGTGGGTTTAGGTTGGTGGCAAGATGAATATGAGCCAACAATGTGCCCTGTCAGCCAACTGGGCCAGCCATGTCCTGGGATGCATCTAGCACAGCACAGCTAGCTGGCTGAGGGAGGTGAGTGTCCCATTCTACACTGCACTGGTGCAGCCCCACCTTGAGTACTGTGCATAGTTTTGGGTCCTTCCGTATAAGAAGGGCACCACAAAGTGTGTCCGGAGGAAGGCAACCAAGATAGTGAAAAGTCTTGAGGGCAAGACTTAGAGGGAGCAGCTGAAGACACCTATTAGCTCAGCTTAGAGAAGAGAAGGGTGAATGGTGACCTCATCACAGTCTACAAATTCCTCAAGGGGGGCAGTGGAGGGGGAGGTGCTGATCACCTCTCTCTGATGACCAGCAGTAGGAATGGAAGGAAGCTGCATTAGAGGAAGTTCAGATTGGACATTAGGAAAAGATGGCCTCACTGAAGGGCTGGTCAGTCACTGGAACAGGCTCCTGAGGGAACTGGTCATGGCACCAAGCCTGTCAGAGATTAAAGACCATCTGGACAATGGTCTTTGTCATACAATTTAGTTTTAGGTAGTCCTGTGGGGAGTGGGGAGTTGGACTCAATGTTCCTTAAGAGCACACCTTTCAATGTGAGATATTTGAATGATTCTATGATCCAAGATTTGGGTTATGAATTGGAGTGAATTTTCTGGCTTTAAACTAGCAGTGAGCTGTACAGCCTTAGATGTAGTTTATGGATTTTTATTCCTTTGTAGATAATTCAAAATCAGTTGATTTCTATGCCTTAAATACTTTTGGTTTTTTCTTTTTCTTCCCTTAAATTAGATGCATCATAAAATAATGAAGTTGATGACTTCCACTGCTTTCTGTTACTGTGTGCAAAACCATTTAGTATAATGAACAAGAGATAGCACGTTATGTCCTTGAGAATAAACAGATTATTCTCTTTGTAGAAGACTCATGAGTTTGCTCTGTAGTCAGTAGTACCGACTGGAAAGGGAGAAGGATCCCTATGGTTTTAATAGTGTCTGAGAGGAGGCTCATGTTTCACTGAAGTATGAGGCAGATACATTTAAAAAACCAAAATATAGCTCTTGCAAACTCTGATTTACATATGCTGCTTCCAAACAATTAACAAGCACTGGTTTTGTACTGAACTCCATTATTCAAGTCTGCAGCTTTTGATTTTGATCTTAAAACTGATGTACTTTTTCAGTTTTTTAATGGAAAATCTGGTGTCAGTGTTGTGTTTTTGACAACTAGCAAAAAATATATTGTCATGACACAAGAGCCTGGTTATTGACTTCTCACACTGAAGTCTGAGTCAAACTGAGAGAAAGAGGTGGAGCATTCTTTTAAAGCAATTTTATTTCACTGCATAAGGGAAAATTCTTACTTTTTTTTAGGTTGCATTTATTCTTAAAAAAAACAAAAAAAATCACCGGGCTCTTTTTCTTTTTTGGTAGTTTGCCCAGTCAACAAAACTGAAGTTATTGACTCTTCTGAAGGCTGCTAAGGCTGCTGTGGCAGTGGCACAGCCTAAATGAGGTCTGTATAACTTAAATACACTGAAAACATAATGTCAGTAGTAAGTGGAAATTTGAACAGATTTTTGATCTGTTTCTGACTACTTTGTTAGTCTGTGAGTTTAAGGAATTTGCAGCCTTTGATAGAGATAGAAGAAGAATGGCTAAACATGATTTCTAGATGGTTGAGCAAGAAGAGAGTGGTCCATAGAGGTGTAATCCCCAGGTATCTTCATATGGTTTTGCAACACTTAGAAGTCTATTTCTGGGAAATACTGACACTGGAGAAAACTGCCCCCAAATGGTTGAGATTTGTTTACTTTCATTCGGTTGCATTTTTGCTGTCTTTTTTTTCTGCCCAGGTAGCAGCTGCTGGAGGACATCTGAAGTTTACAGTCTCCTATAACTTCACAGAGGAAGAAGAGGCAGTTCAATTGATGGTTCAATCTGATGTTATCATAGAGGTAAAGTAATTATGTTTTCAGCCACCAAAAAGAAAAATAAAAAAAAAGAAAAATCCCTAGTTCTTCAGATATTCAGCATGAAGCCTGGTGGTTGAGGACACGGAACAGTGGGGTGCATGTATTTTCAGCTAATTTATACTATCAGAAAAGGGATACAATTTAGACAACTAAAATCTTCAGTATCTCAAGGAGTCTGGCAATATTGCAGTAGCTTGCAAAACTATATTCTTCCTCTTCATCGGGAAGAATGAAGAAATAAAATAATTGGTTGTTTGAGGTAACACTTTCACATTCTTTCAGCAGACCTGTTCTTGTGCAGCTCGGCAAATTTCCTTTTGCTTATGCAAAGCCATGACACCAGGTTTTAGCTGAATAATCTAAACTTTCTTTTGCACTGACTTTCAACTTTATCAGGCAAGCCCAGTTCAGGGTTATGAGATGAGAATGTTACTCCTGATGATTATTATTCTTGTAAAATATATTATTCAATAAATCCTGTATCCCAGCTGGCTACAGATACAGCTTTTTTTCCTGAATTTTCTTCATATTTAAATGTTTCTCTCTCATGACTCTATCTAGGGAGGTGGTTTGAGAATCAGCACTCCAAAAGGAGGGATTCGCCTGCAGCCTTCTGAAGAGCACACTGAAGAAATTGTGATGAAACCAGAATCTTTCTCTGTGCA
>NW_008586369.1:3696-88546 GCF_000691845.1 Merops nubicus | reverse complement strand
CAGCAGGAAGGAGTTCATGATTGTCCTTGCAAATGTGAAGAGAATCCTCATAAGAGCCACGTACACCTATGGGATGAATGCCATCTACAGGTGAATGTGGGAAACGTGTCTATTTGCTACAGGCAGCTTCTCAAAATCCCGGTTTTCTCTCTTCAGTGAAAAAAGCTGATGTAATTTAAAATATACTAATTTATTATCATGAAACCCATAGCATTCATTTACACTTTCAATTTTTTTTTTTTTCATTTTGAGTAGACTGGAGGAGGAAAGGCAATAGAATGAAGTAGCCTTGTAAGAAAATAAAATCACATGGGCTACCAAGACATGAATGACAGTTCTACAAATATGTTTATTTTGTGAATACTGCAATTCCCATGTGTATAGTAAATCATGGATTGCAGTAATGACATGTTATAGTGAGAGGTGATATATTGTTTATATACTGTTTTCCCCATTTAATGAACATACAGGGCCACATTAGTGGTGTACCAGAGAATAACATCCTAAGTCTCTAAGCTGGAAAAGAGTCTCAAGGGGAGCTTTCTATGTTTTCAGTCAGCACCACGTACAGCACTGGCTAATCCCAAAGCCTTTCCCTTGACTTATGTCAGGTTGCTGCCTGGCCTGCTTAAAACCACTGATTTCATATTAATTCATCTGAGTCTTCTGATAAAATGAAAGACACATTATATGAGATGACACCGTTGTTCTATCTCATTGACTACAGTGTGTTTGAACCTGTAGAGCTCATCTTGCATGAATGCATGAGCAAATACTCTAGGTGGACTAGAAGACGGCCTCTCTCCTGATAGTATGATTGCACTCTGTGTATACATTGCTAGTTAGGTGGCAAAAGTAATAATTTTTAAATTCACAGTAGAATTGATTGCAGAGTAGTTCGCTACTCACAAGGCATGAAACCTGAAATGTTCCCTAACCTACACATCATCACTTGATTCAGCAGCATAAGCCAATTTGGAATGGAGGGAGCTAATAGCACATTAGTGGTTATTTGCTGACAGCCTAGATACAGCTTTTGCTACTGTGAAATTTCTTAAGCACTCCAACCATCATTTGAATGCTTAGGTAATTAAAGTCCATCCTGATTTGAAAGGCAGTTTGTGTCAACAGCATACAGTGTTCCGATTTGGACTTTGCCAGTGTACATTTTTTCCCTGCAAAAAGAACTCACGTTTCTTTAATATCTTCCTCTTTCTGTGTTGATTAGTATGGATTAACTCTCTGTAAATAAGTTTGTGAGTCATAGCAAGCTTGAGTTTGAGCCAAGGTTTCCTAATTTGCTTCTTTGGTCATCAGTCTTTCATCTCCTTGTATCCACTTTGAAAACCTTTCATAGCCCATCACATTCCCACCTTGGTGTTAGAGGAAAGTCAAACCACCAGGCCGGAGCTTCTCAACAGTTATGCACTATGAGCAGACCATGGGAAGCTGTTAATCCACAGTTTACTGCTGAAACTAGTGGGAGCTCAGCGAGTGCTGTTCATCTACTCCATTCTCATTCAAATAAAAGGAAAAAAAAAAAAGTTTTCCAAACTAAAGAAGTGCAGGAGAAATTTTGGGGTGAACAATAGTGGCTTTTATGCTATGCTGTTTTAAAGGAGATGGTTGACTTTATTTGAGCCGAAGGTTTTACTAAGTATTATGTGAAATGGAAACTTCAACAGTGGTTTACATACATGTGTGTACTGACATTTGCACTAGAATGAGACAAGGACCTTTCTAAGAAAAAGCACTTTGGCTAAGCAGTTAAAACGTGTGAAGTGGACATGTACTGGCTGCATCTTGCCTCCACTGTGGAACAGTGGGGGTGGGAGGGACCGGAAGGGGTTTATGACATAGATGTGTGAACAGCGTAGAGCTCTGGTCAGCACAGATATATAGAACTGGCACAGTCTATGGCACAGTCTATAGTTCGTGCCTTGTAAGTAAGAAGTGGAAGGCCTGTCAGCGGCACATTTGAAAGGCAATGCATCAGCCACCTGCATCCCAGATGACTGCTTTAGCCTTTTGACCATTTGTGGTACCTCACTGTTTTGTACTCTTGCTCATACTCAGCCTTTGGTACATCTTAGTCATCTGTTTTAGATAACTTTCTGAAAACTTGTCTTGGAAATATTCTTCAAGAAGAGCTTGGGACAAACATATAATTCATGCTTTGCAGATTAGTAACCACCACCTTCTAGATACAGTGACATTACAATCGGGAAGGTTGGTCCCTTAAAGACAATAATTTAAAAGGGGGTTAGGGTGCAGGACTGAAGTAATTTTGAATTCATTTCTGCTATAAATAGTTTTATGTTACTGGTGCATCTCTAGCTGTCCCTGTGATGTTTTACCAGAGAAGAAAGCAACAGCTAGTGTGTTACTATGATTATGAACAGCATGTCCAGAAGCCTCTGAAAAGAGTTTACTCTAAAGTAAACACATTTTATTGAGTACTGTCAGGGCACTCATTGCAGTTTAGTGTGACTGAAGAGAGGAAATAAATTTCCAGTCACAATTAAATGAATTGGACTTTTCACCTTTGATTTAGCTGGATGAATCATAGTTTCACATATGAGGGTGGGTTTTACTGGGTGGAATTAAATCTTCTTAGGACAATGCATCCTCCCAGTAACATGATGTAGCAACAACAGTATCTGCTGTCATCCAGCCCAGTTTACGATCTGCGGTTGTAGGCATAGTGCTGATTTTCAGGGCATGCCTCAGTGCTGACTTTTATGTTCTTTTTGACTTTCATTCAGGCTAAAACATACTAGGTGCAAAGCTATGCTCATAGCTCTAAGATATGCAAAACAAGTCTTCTCCACATTCTGCCCCCTTAGTACTATGGAGAAAATGTCCAGACCTGATGAAGAGGATGTTCTTTGTGATATCTTGAGCTGATTAAGGGCTTTTGTTGATAGGCTCCAAAGGAAGATATTTTTTGCCAAAGAAACAGTGTAGAGTTGAGCCTTAGTAGATAAGTAGGTATGAACTAAGAGGATTTTATTGTCTTTTAATCACGTATACGTGGTGGACAGATGGATATTCCTCTGAGAGAGTAAAGAGGGTCTGGCAGAGAGACAGAAATATTACAGGGTTATTAAATCCTTCATGAATGACAATTTCTGCCTCAAAGCATCAGCAGAGTTATGCAACATACTAATTAGAGATTGCTATATTAAGCAACCTGTTCATTTAAATACTGAAAGTTTTCAAAGTGGATAATGACACCACATGTGTAAGGACTTCCAAGGGTGCTATTATAATTTGTGCTTGAGAAGAGGCCAGGACAGAGGTATTGTAAGTTTAAGCAACTTTCTTCCAGTCATGTAGAAGGAGACTTCACTTTCTACAAAGTTCAACATGACAAAATTCAGTGGAGTTCTACAATTAGCTATCCAGATTGTTGCCTCTACTTAGCAAGGGCTTTAACTCAAGGATTATGTTTTTCACCTTTGTTTAGTTTAACCTACTAGGAATATCAGTTAATCAGTAGCATTTCAAGTAGTTACTCAACAATATTAGTGCAGTAATGGTGATTTTGACTTAAGCAGGTTTTTGAAAAAAATTTTGTTGTGGTTTTAAGCTTAGAATGTTGTTATTGCTCTATGGCATAACTAGGAAGCTTCCTCAAATGAGTGGGCTTTCATTTAGATGATTAAATAGGGTAAAAAACGAGAATACAGAAGCGCAGCTTTCACTTTGAAAGTGTTTACGGCTTCTGGGTTTAAATCAAGATCCTACTTTAACTTGACAGATTTTCCAAATTGTTGCAGCCATGTCCATCTGTGTTAGAAACAACAGGCCAGGGAAAGGGCTGTCTTTTATAATTTGGTTTACTCTAATATTGTTAGCTTGTGCTTCAAAGAAAGTTTATTAGCACTCTTTCTTCAGTTGTAATAAGCAGAGTGACCACTGAAGGCAAATGTAGACACTTGGGTATTGGAAATTGTGGTGCTAAAGAAAATGGATTGCTTGCAACAGTATAGAATCAGTGCTAGATGTAAGGAGAAAGAGGCAAGGAAAGGCCAAGGGTTTTATTCCATATGCAGAGTTTGCTTTAAGACAAATGAGCAATGATTTGGTCAGTACTTCATGTGCCTTATGTAGCTGCTGTGATTCAGATGCCTGGCATAGCAGACAGTAAACTGTACTGCTACTGCCTGAAACGTCCCCTTCCCTTTTAATCTTGTTTGTTTTTAGAAGTCAACAGTTGCCTGCTGACAGTAACAGTCAGCTTAAATATTTGGTCTCAATGTCAAATCTCAAATTGTTCATGCATCTCCAGATCTAGTGCCCCATTACTGCCAGCATTATGTATTCTAATGAACGTAGAATGGCATTGAGAATCAAAATTGCAACATCAAAAAGGAAGGAAAAAAAATCACTGCAGCTTTCTTCACTGAGTAACTGTTAATGCTAAAAACTGTTAAACACATTAAAATCCCATTTAGCAAATAGCAGGATGTAATGAAAATTGGAACAATTCAGTGAATACAAATGTGGGATAATACTGGGCGGTTTGTTTCTGTGTGTAAGTGCTTCTCTTTGTTCCAGTATCTGTTCTAACAGTGAACTAGCTGTAGTTCAAAGGATAAATAAAACTTGGCCTTTTACTGACTTTTTTTTTCTGCATTTCCAGATTTTTCTTTTCAAATTGCTAAATTTTTTACTGTTAATGTTATCATTTGATATTTAATATCTTGGAAATTAGTTATTTTATTGTAAGGAAAACTCAAAGGGATGATTGCAAAATAACCATGCAGCAATGAAGCAAATGGGAAATATTGAAAAGTGAGAGAGATCTTACTGCAGATCTGGACAGGAACATGAATCCTCCTCTTAAAATAGTTTCAAGAACCTTTTATAGAGGTGCTAGTATCACCAAATTGGATTCAAGTTTCATTAGGAAAATCTGCAGTGGTAGTCACTCCAAAGTCCAGTTATATCTCTAGTGATGGTAAAATTTCTGCTTTTCTGAAGCTCCCATCCTAATTTCAGAAATTTCCCTTTTTTTCCCTTGCCTTTCATGTCTGTCTTATTGAGAGTAGTCATAAAATTGAGTGAGAAAATATGCTCTCTTAACCGTTCCTCCAACTACTGCAGTAAAACCAAATTATTTTTCTTGGATGTTTTCTTATCCAAAGTCATCCAAATAATTTTCAGGATTTTTTGGCAGTCAAAAGATAAATGCCTTAGTTTAGAGGAAAAAACGTTTGGTTTACATTTTCCAAAATAAACTGATTTTTTTAAAAACACATATCTTGATAGAAAGGTATTTTCTTCTGATAAAGATTTCAAAAGAAGCTTTTCAGGTAGCTCTAGTAACCAAACACTCTGTTAAGATTGCTCTGTGAAGGTAGAAGTCATTAAGCCTCTATAATGTCTTAATGTTCCTTCTGAATTCTCATATGAATTAAGTCTCCAAATCCCTGTTTCTTTCCCCAGATGGATACTGTTGAGGTAAATTATATCTGCTTTGCATATTGCCTGTAAGATTATAGAACGATTTTTGTTGTCCCTCTCATCTTACTTGCATTTTCCAAAAACTAAAAATCATGTTTACTCTTTGGTGAAACAATGGCTGTTTAGCCAATGCCTAGCATTTATTTTTTAAGGGTGATTGTACATAGAATCATTTAGGTTGGCAAAGACCTTTGAGATCATCAAGTCCAACTACATGGAACAGAAAATTCTCCAATTGTGTCTTCTCTGTCATTGGGGAAACCAAGGCCTATGGCAGACGATTCCCTTTTAGTTCCACACACATAATACTTAGATCCTCTTGGATACAGCTGAAATCTCTTTCAGAGGTCAAATCTCCAGAATAAAAATATCCTATAACCAAACCTTAGTAATGTAATATTTTAGAAAGCTGTGGTAGTGGTCTATTAATTTTGAAGACACTGCTTAGTGTCAGATTTGCTATATATACAGTTGCAACGAAAGTTGGCACATGTGGCTTGGAGGCCAGGAGTAGCCTTCCATTTACTGGTACAGTGCTGTGAGACTTTTTCAATCTGTTTTTATCAGTGCATGCCTGACCATAGTCTCCCTCACATGATGGCCACAAATAGTAACAAGCCTACAGGCGTCTAGTTTAGGAAGAGATAGATGAATAGAAAAACATCATTATTTTAAACAGGAAAACATAAACAAGCCACTGAATGTCACTATATAATGTTTGTTGCATCCAGCTGCATTTGTATTCCTACCTAATTTGCTATTTTAACTGTTTCCTGTCTGTTACGTGCAGATTAAGAAGCGTTAGCATTGAAGCTGCTGACCACACTTCAACTGGGAGAAAGGTGGCATCTGCAGTGGAGTTATGTGACTGTCCCCCGGGCTATGATGGTACCTCATGTGAGGTGGGTATCACGATGCATTCTTGACCAATTGTACTAACACTGTGGCAGTTGTAAGCAACCAGTGGCCCTGCGTTGGTAGAAAACAGTAAGTGAGCTTTATTAGAAATAAAGTGAGCTTTATTTCTAGGTGACAGTTCATTATATTCCATAATATTTAAAATCTGAAGTTTTTACACCTCTGTGATTTCTGAGTTAAAAGGCATTGCTCTTTACAGAATAAAAAAAGGCAGTATTTGTACTCTTCAGCCAGTTGGTATTACAAATGCAAGAAACTATCACAATTAGAAGGAAAATGGCAGTTATCTGACTTGTGCACAACAAAGACACATCAAATTATCTGAGTTAAAGTGGTTGAGTTTCATCTTTTGTTTTCACCAGAGCTTTGTCATTTGCCTTGGGGATCTTTGAGGATTATGTGTGAGTTCTTGTGAGGATTGTTTCACTTTAGTTTGATCCTGTTGCAGATAACATACACACATGCTCATAAAATACCCACTTTCCTAACAAATTCATTACTTCACACAGAATGTGTTCCTGCAAGTATACATATTATTATTAACTAGCTCATGTAGGCATAGCTTGGGGTAAATAGAAGAAAAAAAAAAAAATTCTTCAGAAGCTCTGCCTTTAAGGACATAGTTTCAAACACCAAGATGCTCTGCTTCACAAAACTGCAAACGGTATGCCATTTGCACAGGCACTCTAGGCATTTGCTTGTCAACTCTCTTTTTCTTTAAAATGTTTCATGCTTGTATGTGATATTTAGGGCTTAGAGTCTAGTTTCATGCCAAAAGTGGTTGTCTGTTGCTGGGGCTAGATGCACTAATGTAGAAAGAAGGCCTGAAGGAATTAATGGATATTCCTTTTACTTCCAAAATGATACAGACAGGGGGAAAAAAAAATGGAGAAGAATATTGCCTACCTTGGCTGAGAAATAATTTTTAAGTATGACCATTGTCTGTCCAATTATTCAAAGAGAAAGGCTGGATGGAGTGTCATTGTGCTTCACACTTCATTTTTACTTGCCCATTTTTCCTCTCAATTCAGATTTAAGTGTAATTTCCCAAAGAGCAGTTGGAAAGGCCCTGATGGCAGGTGTTTCAATATCTACTTTTGTTGTAGAAGCTGAAGGACTTGGGTAGAATTGTTGCCTTGGTGTTGCTGAAATTCTCTGTCCAACCTTGTCCTTCCATGCCAATCCTTCTCTCCAATTCAAAACAGGTCCTGAAATCTGATAGATACTGAAGATCATATTCCACAATAGAAACTGCCTATACAGATAGCTTCAAATTTAAAGTCTCTGTGCATTCCAGGGCTTGAACACTTTGATTCTTCCTGTTTCAGCCTAGCAGAGTTTATTTTATATTGATTTTTTGCAGGGTTTTAGTTTCATTTTCTCTTCTTCATTTAGTGTAATGTATGTGTTTCTTGTGTAATGGCACAGACACTGCAGCACTAAAAGCAACCATTATTTACTCATTTTCTTGCTGTGAATGTTTTGTTATGATGAGTCTTCAGAAGGTAACCAGTCCCATTTAAAATATGCTGTCTCTTGTGAGATTGTCCCATTACGCAAATTTAAAATTAATTTTCTACAAGATTCTAGTCAAAGAAAATTGTTATGTTTTTGCTAGTATATCTGAGAAATGAACACAGAATTTCATGAGCCTAGGTAATGCAGTTCAAAATTTAAATCTGAAATACCATTTGCACTCATTTATGATAGTTGCCTCACTTTACTCATGTGAACCTTCTGGCTTTTATTTATCAACACCTCCACATCTAATTGCTCCTCTCCACCACATTTGTTCCCTTTTTATGTACTCTTTTACTTCCACTGTGGAAAAAGTTATGTTTAACTTGCATCACTATGATGCTCAAAAACTTAACTAACTTCTGAATGTTACACCATTTTTTTCCTAAGATTCCAATTTGTAATCTTTTCTTTTAGTTCTCTTCTAAGCCTTTTTATTGATATTCCATATCTTTAGATATGGATCCTTTAGAATTGGTGGTTTCTGAAGCCTTATCTTGTGCAATATCATGTATATCTTTGCATGAGATCATTCTTTTCAGAATGGCTGAAAGAGGAAAAGGATTTCTAGATTTAGACAGAAAAAACTTAGGCAGCTGAACCTCATGCCACAGAAAAGAAATAGGGCAATTTCTTTTGATCTGTTTATTTTAAAATTTTTATTTTAAAATTTTTATTTTAAAATTATGATTTTTAACCTGTAGTATTTCTGAGGTTTTGTTAGGAATGTGTAACCAAGAACGAGAAGAATGAAAACTAAGGATAATTTACCAGGTTTTGTAATGTTTTCTTTTAAAGAATAATTTCAATTCTTCTTCAAATTAGTTTCACATTTTGCAGGAGTAAGACAAAAAGGGACATCATCTTTATAAAGGAGAATTTTCTTGTTACCTTAATTGGAGAGTGTATATAAATGGGAAAGGGTTTTCATTAATAGATGATACTTCTATGTGGGGGGTGATAAATTAGAATTGTGTAGGCCATGGAATGGAAGTCTGGACAAGTGTGGAAGCTGAGGTGAGAGCATAGAAAAACTCGTGAATGGCTGACCCTGGGACAGGCTGACATGCTTGACAAGGAAGCAGAGTGCAGAACTTGCTCTGTGTAGTCAGCATATAATTCTGCCATTTGAGGAGAGTGAGGAACCGATGAAGAGTCACCATGACCACCACGGAAGTTCAGAGAACCAATGAAGACTTGCCATGACTTTCTTGTAAATAGTATATAAATCATGTGTGTGTAAAAAATAAATCTCAGCTTTACTACTGAACTGGGTCCGTGTAATCAGTTGCCATACTTCTAGTGTTCTATCAGTTCAAAGTTTTTTCGAAGTTTATATTAGGCAGATGCTTTTGAAGGTCAACACTCTGTCATGCACTTTTTAATTTTATGCAAAGCCTTTGGATCACATCAGCAGTCTTATTCCGGAACGATAGTTTGCAAAAACTATAAAGCCCTTTGTGACATACATTGTAAGGAAGATGACTGCTTGACATCTTCTTACAAAGAAATGGAATAGCTGAATTTTCACTGATGAATCACAGTTGTATGATGTCATCTTTCCTAAGAAAAAAAATAGCCATGCTTTTGATATTGATCTGAATTTAACATTTAAAAAAATAAAAAAAAAGCAGAGCACTTTCTTAAAGAGAAGTAACTATAACTTGTATTTAAGAAGCACAGTTTTTCAATAAAAGAGTGGCTTTTTCTTTCAGCCTGTGCGTTATTTCAGCATAGCCTTCGGTTAGACTCCAAACAAGAAAGACTAAATGGTATTTTAATTGCTATTTGTATCTGAACTTCTCAGAAAATACTTTTGTTATATTGGGGGTTTCTTCCTTCCCTCCTCTCTCCTTCATTATTTTGCCTTCTGGCTGTTTTTCTCTCCATACCTCTTGCTTTGATGCCATAGTATTTCAGTTCTTTATTTCTCTGCTTTATTTTACCGTTTCAGAGGAGAGATCAAGTTAAGGTTTCCTCTTCTAATCTCACACCTGCCAATAAGGCTAAGGTCAGTACAAAGCCATAGCATCAGGAAGAACAACTTTCTAGGAAAATCTTGGTGTTTTTATTAATTTGACAAGTATGTTTTTACATATGCAAGTATCAAACTCACTAATATTTTTAAAATACCATTCCTTTCTTTGTTCAACTAAGAGTTTAACTTTTTAACTAATTGTCTTGCAGTCTTGCTGGCCTCAACACAGGCGTGTGAATGGCACAATTTTTGGTGGAGTCTGTGCACCGTGTACATGCTTCGGTCATGCAGAGCTGTGTGATGATATGACAGGAGAATGCATGGTAAGTGTCACTACAGGAAACTTGATGGAAATGGCCAACATCAATTCAATATACCTGTGCAATTGAATTAGTGACCTCTGAGACATGAAATAGTCAAGGAGGAAAAAAACAGCAGTTAACAGAAGAAATCTTTTTGTTGAACTGTTGCTGAACTTAAAGACCTACTCATACCAAGTTAAGGTAACTTCTACAGTTAAGCAAAAGGAATTTTTTATTAATTAGGATTTATGTTTTAAAATAGAATCAATAATATAAGGTACAGCATGGAGAAGGCAGCAAATACATCAATATTCTTCCATGCAAGATTTATCTCCCCGTCCTATATGTTTCCTGCAGTGTATAGAATGTAGCAAGTAACTTTGTAAATTCTGTTCCAGTATGACAAGAAGATATTGTTAATGGCTTCTTTTATCTCTATTCTTACTAAACCTTGCAGAAACACTTAATAACTTATACTTTAGAAAAATAATAAAAGCATATGATTTGGGCTATATTTTTTTTTTTTTTTCTTCCTTGTAGGCTATGGATATTTTGTGTAGTTACCTGCTAATCCAACAATTAAATCCATGATATTATCCATAGCAAGCCTACCAGCACACCAGTACTTCCAGCCTGCTCAGTAGCCTTTTGGAATGAGTGAATTATGCTCAATAGACTGGTCTGATTAACTCAAGGGCATTTTTAGTTTTATATTGTCTGACATGGCATGAAGCTTGAAACAACATGGCTCATTTCATTAGTCTTGCAGAAACACAATTTGAGCCAGTGCCAGTTTAGTGGGATATCATACCCTCATTTCCTTGCAGAATTTCAAGCAGACTGCATTGTGCATGTTTCTAAATGTTCCCTTTTATTTTCTTAAGAAAAAGCTGCTAGGAAAAATCCAAATTGAAATTTCAGGCTTTTTTTAATGTAATTTGACACTTAGAGTTATCCCCATTCTTTCTGTTTTGCCTATACAGTGTGTTTAATTGCATTGCCTTGCAAAACAAGATATGCTTAATGTGTAGATCAGTGAATTTTTTGGACTGCTTTTTCATGAATAGAAGGTTAAAAAGATTCTCAATTTAATTATACTGTAAGCCTTAAAAAAGTACCTAGGATCAAAATTACGTATGACATGACAGTCATGTTTTAAATCCTTCACTTATATGCAATGAAAATGTTTAGCACTAAGGTAATATTGATTTGTGTTTCTGGACAAAGATAAAATGTATGGCATTAATTACTGTAGCGTCTGGCCATGATGTCTGTAACATCAGTGTGGGATAAAATCAATTAATAGGAAATAAAGGGAAGGGAGAATCCTGTTTAAGTTATAACTATGGACTGTTTTGCTTAGGGGTGCATAGCCATCTGCGAGTTCTGAGATTGCTTACGTCTGTGTCTTCAAGTTTAAGCCCTTGCACAAGTTTCCTCTTTATTTTTTTCTGTAGCACCACACGGAATATGAGAGAAGGCAGTTAGATACTGTGGTGCTTTTGCACTTTTCAGCTGATATGAGCTATGGAATGAGACAGTAGAGCTCCCCCTTCTGATGTTTCAAGGGTGCTGGTGTAGCGAACATACAGCATTGATAAGGAAGTGGAAAATCAGTTGAAAATGTACTTTAATCTATATTATGTTATCAAGCGTTCTGTATTTTTAGTGTTCCATCTGAGCTTATACTAGATCATGCTATGAAGGAGAGTCACACAGGGAGCTTAAAATCAGTTCTGGATTTTCTTGCAGCTTACTTTGAAAACACTGTAAGCAAAGTTAGATTGGTTGGTATCCATGCAGGCTATTAAATGCTGCTATTCAATTTGGATCATAAGCCTTTTGAAGTGAAAGAGAAAAGTCTGAATGCTGAAAAAGAGAAATGTTTCACATCAAAGGCATTCTTTCTATTGAGGTTTACACAGTCTTTTGGCCTCCTTATTATTATTCATGGTGTTTTTTCGGTAATACAACAGACAATTTAGGCACCTAATTTACTGATATGATACTTCTTTTTGCTCTTCCTTAGCTTTGAAATGTAGTTGAAAAGCAGCTGAAATATGTTTTTGACACGTGATAAAAGCTCAAATCATCTACTTCGACATAGTCCTGTATAAAAAGCTCATTTTCACACGTCTTGCAGTAACCTGCAAAGCCCTTTGATCCCACAGCAACCATGTAGAGAGCTGCATGAAAGATCATTCTCGTTACCATTGTGATTTACATAACCACTTTAGTACATAGAGAAAGTTTTAACATTCAGAAATATGCTGTAGGGTTTTGTTGGGGTTCCTTTTTGTGCTTTTTTTTTTTTTTCCCCCAGTAGTGTTACACACATTTACACTAGCTTTTGGAAGTCTGTTAAACTCAAACCTGGTGAAAAGCAAACACATTTCAAGGTGTGTCATCCACTGTAGGATACTGCGTTGCTATTAGTAACCCCAGAGAAAGCTGATCTCTTCCCCCAAAGACATACTCCAGTCGCTAAGTGGGCAGTCCCCAGTGGCACCACTTTTGTGTTTATTCCCTTGTGTGTGAACAGCATATATCAGATTGAGGCCAGTGTCAGCTAGTGGGCATGTGCTTTAGACAGTGTTCCTCACAGAAGCGACTGTTTCTTTCCGTATTCATATATACTTGGCTGTATATGCAGCTAGGCAGGAGTGGGTTTCAGTGTGAATTTAGGGTTTCTTGATACTAGGCAAAGATGTTGATTTGGTTTCTTCCAAGGAGGGAGAACTGTCTCAGTAGGAAATGGTGGAAAACACACTCCAGGTGAGCAATAAAGTCTTTGGTCAACAAGGCCTGAGCTGTACAAAAATACATTTCACAGTCTTACTTAAAGGCTAAGTGAAGTTCAATGGAGTTTGGAGATAAAAGAGGTCCAGAAAATGGATGCATTCAAAGTAGTTTGAGATCTAGTACCTGGAATTTGAAAGCATAAAGATTTGAGCATGAAATCATTACTGGCCACAAAGTCTACAGATCTAAGGAACAAGGCATTGATTGTGCCAAAAAAAAAAAAAAAAACCAACCAAACAAACTAGGTCAACACGTTGGAACAAGCTGCATTTTCCAGGGAATAAAAAGAAAGCATAACAATGTGCTGAGCAGGTTAGGGACAATTGATCATGATCTTCCTTTTTCTAGTCTCGTGACATAAAATAATTTAGTAAATGTTCCTATGATACTGAAAACCTGTACATTTGGCAAGTTTCAAACTGAGATTAAATCAATTTATATCAAGAAAACACAATTTTTTCCTGAGTATTGATAATATGTTTAGAAGAGCTAATAATCTACTTCAGTAAAGTTATCTATAAATTTGGCAAACTAGTATAAAGTTTTAATGCATCACTGAAGAGAACAGGAAAATTATGTCGCTTCTGCGTACTACATTATCCTTTTTCTTTGTCCTGCAAAATCCAGACTGGTTCATGAAGAAAAGTATAGCACCACAAATGATTGTTTTTTCTTAGCTAAACTCTAACATATACACAGCGCAACATGCGCAGATTTTGGTACTATATGTGTGGCATTATTTTCTTTGTTATTTTAAGCTGATTGATTTATGATGAGGATATAAGCAGATAGATCTGGATTGTGGAGAATTAGACACAATACATGGAAATGATGGATGTTTCAGAAAATAATTCATCAAAGAGAAGGTCAGCTTTGTAACAGAGCTTTTTTCCCCTACAAAATGGAAGGTTTCAGGTTTTTTACTTTAAAAAAGCAGATGCTTCAAATCCCACTCTGTAAGAGAAGCAGTTTTAAAATAGTGTTAGCTCCTCTCACTCTAATAACATCCTTGACATATTAGCTGTTCATATTCTTCAAAAACATTACGATATGTCTGAGGATAGCTAAAGCTAAACTTAACACAAAAGAAGAAGCCATTATTTTCCAGAAAAAAAGTACAAATAATTTGACATGATGCCTTAAAAAAGTTGAATTGCAAAGGAATTTTCTTTTGAAACACTTAAATTATTTTTGTCACAGCTTCTTTTAAAAGCATTATCTTAATGTTCCCAGCTACTTTTTCAGTAGGCTTGGTAGATTATTCTTGAATTACAGCACCTGAAGTAACAATTAAATGGACTTAAATGACCTAATGAAGTAGAATTTAACTCAGCTGATGGTTCTAAAGCCATAATTTTGTTTGACTCCGATTCTCAAGAGTTGGTATTAGCTCACAGTCTACCAAATATGTGAAAATGTAATATTGTGACTAATGCTTTCATTTCAAAGATATGCTGATTGTACACACATGTAATAAGAATGCACTCTTTAAAACAGCATTTCTAGAGACGCACCTTTGACTCCAGTGCGCACATGGCTGAAAAGAAGGGTATTGTGATTTTTCAGCTGCCCAAACGTATGGTACTATCTATTCACGACACAATGCAAAAAAACCTTCATATATATCATTGCAATCCTGGAAAGTCATGAAAAGAAATCAGCGTTCCTTAGAATAGTGCTATTAGCTTTATCCCTTATTGAGGACACATTGTATCTTTCAGACAGTAAGACTTTTAACTATCAGTCAGTACCATATGCATGACTTATTGCAAATAAGGAAACAATCTCAAAGTACTCTTAAAAACATTTTAAATTAAATCATAAGGTTGGCAATACCTGCACCTTTAACAACCCTCTTATGCAGCAGCTTGAGTCAAAACAGATTCTAGATTTGATCTGGCCCATTGTCTAAATTGGATTAGAACACACTCCATTACATAAAACCTCTCCAATGACTTTCATTTTGGCTTTTTCAGTCTATACCCAAGCACATCAAGATGGTATTTAAGAACCAAAAAAACATTTGTCCTGCTTTCTCCATTTTTACACTGTGAAAGGACTACCCTTGGTTATCTTGTGGCAAACAACAGTGAAAAGAACAATGTGGTGTTTTAAAAATGTGGCAAAAAAAAAAAAAAAAAAAAAAAAAGTTTAAGCCAGAAAACTAATTTGCTGAGCCTATCATGGATCCTGCTAAATTATTTAGAATTTCTAGTGAGGGGGAAGCAGAAAAGAAGGGGTAATGACTCTTTAAAACTTAGTTCTTAGAAGTTATCATGGTAAACCTATTGTCACAGGACCAATTCCCATTCTGCCAACTGATACTTAGTTTGAGATCAGGCCAAAGGTTATATACAAAAGTGCTGATCTAGTGCTGCCATTTTTAGGCTGGTTCTTTCATACACTCAGATAAACTTTCTCTTCTATTATGAAAGCCAGTCACATACAGCATCACAAAGTGTTGGATGGGGCCTTATATACAGTATACTTATCCTTATCTCTATTCATAATATAGAGTCTGGATGCTCTTCTAGCACAATGATTAATTAAATCATTCAGGCTTTGCTACTGTTCACAAATCTATTCAGTGTCCTGCTAGCTATGTACTTTGTAAAATGATCTAATGTGCTTGGATATGATTTGGAAGAGTTCATTTTTACAAGTTACGTAGTTTGGGCTGTATTTCTGGGATCAACACCTAAAAACTCACAAAATATAGTCTTGTAAGACTGCAATACTAAACCTATTTTGTGCTGCTTTGTTTAGTTTTCTTTAAGCAAGCTAGAACAATAATGCAACTGTTGTATGGTGAAAAGCTAAAGGTCTGCAGTTAAATATTCTTTTTCTGGTTTACATAGAGAATAATTATGCAAAACCAACAAACACCTAACACACATGTAGCACTGACTGTGATAGCTAATCTCTAGAACTGATACTTCACCACCACCAGAAAACAAGAATATATGTTGAAGACCTTTTAAAGTCCTACTGAGGGGGAAGGGCTAGGTGAGTGTCTTCAAGTACCTACCATATTTAAGTTCTCTAACTGTGAATTTTGACTTTGCATCGTCTTTTTAGGACTGCAAACACAACACAGGTGGTTTATATTGTGACAGATGTCTTCCTGGCTTCTATGGTGATCCTACTAAAGGGACAGCTGAAGACTGTCAGTTGTGTGCTTGCCCCTTAAGTATACCTTCTAACAAGTAAGATGTATCTTTGTTAACATATTACACTTTTTAAACTTAGTAAATTGCATGTACACTTGAGAGTCTTTATGTTCTAACTAAATCATATATTCTGCAATATAAATTTTTATTTGATTTTTATAATTGTACAGAGTGCTTTGCTTCACACAGAGGAAAAAAGCTGGATAAGAGTGGGCTAGAAAGAACAAGCTAGAATTTGAATTACTGGTCTGTGAATCAATAACTACTGTTTGGTTTTCTGTCCTCCTCAAGGGGTAGTTGTTTCTAATTTTAAAGCTGAAGTTACAGATTTGATGTGTGGGATTTTTTTATTAATTGAATTTAGAATCAATTTATATTGACCATATAAATAGTGATTTCTTCTGCTTCTAATTTTCCTTTTCTATCAGTCAACATTTAATGGTAATGTTGATTTGTTTGGAGTCCGAACTAAGTCTTACATCTTGCAAGTGAAAATATTAGTCAGCATATATCAGAATAATCACTATAAATTTATTTTACTAAATTAAAATAACAGCAAAATGTTAAACAAAACTCTGATCTAAAACCAAGTATTTCCACTGTTACAAAAACATGTCTGTGCTACTTGCTACCTACAATTGAATAGATGAAGTAGCTTGAATGTTTTTTAATTTTTATGCTACTCAATACCTGGAAAATAACAATACCAAAATCATTTGACATGGTGTAGTTGAAGAAAACTGTGCTGAATCTTGTTCTGGTTAGCTTTTCTTGTGAATGTTAAGAAAAGGAAATTATGTGTATCAGTTTGAATTAGTACATCTGGTTTCTGCCATCTAGTAAGGCTTTGGAGAAAAGGAGATGTGGTGCAAGTAGCACATGTCCAGATTACACAGGGGAAAAAAAAAATCTGCTGTGGTGCAACACATCAAGTAATTGTTCAGGAAGATCAGGAAATACTGAGCATATGTCTGACATGTTTGCGGTAGTAACTAATGCTTGCCCAAATTCTGGCCACAGACTGGATGTGGCTTCCTTCTGAAATGAAGCGTTTCATATAAGTATTTCAGAAAGATTGTAGAATTGTACTGGAAGATTGTAAACTATGCACAGAGGCTGCACCATCCCAAGCTCTTCATACAGATTAATAGTTTTAAGTGGAGCTCATAAATCCACTAGAGTAATTTTTTTTTTTTTTTTCTCCCCTCCACTCAGCCATGCATTCTCTATTTCACACCATTTTTTCCAAAACAGAAGTCAGATTCTGTCAATGAGATGCACTTCACTATTTAAGAACATAAAGAGCATTTGTTAAGGTTTACAGGACAAAACGTGTGGCTACCACCCACTCAGAGAAGGAGCTCTGCAAGATGCGAGTAAAGAAGAGAACATCATCTGAATGGCAGTGTGCCAACATAAAGCACAGCTGAACCAGATTTGGCTTTTAAGTAGTTCAGGCTAACTCTGCTGCCTAGAGTGGCATTGTGTCCTATTATAATTGCACTGATCAGGGCAGGAATAATCTAACCACTTTTCAGCAGAAATTCCAAGGGATTGTAGCATGGGAGCCTGCCTTCCTGTTATCACAGCTCTTCAGTTGGTTTTGTTAGCTGTACATGGGTTTAAGATGTCTGCTGCTGAGGTATCGTTCCTCTGCTGTCCTCATTGCTTTCAGGTACTGACTGTTTCCTTGTATAGTTAATTCTTTTACTGTTTGAGAACACTGTACTGACAAAGCAGGAAGAACATTGTCACATTTATATCTTGTGCAGATATGCAACAAGCCAAGTCAAGTAGATTTAATTTAGGATTTTTTTAAATTTTTTTGGCAAAATGCCTGGAGACCTCTATTATGCATTCATTAGAGTTCTGGCTGCTTTATTTTCCTCTTTTTGAAATTCAACACAAGAGTTCCCTTTTTAATATTTCGTTTTCATGAAAACTATAGGTACAAAACAAACAATGACTAGAAGTGTTCTTGAACTGCAAAACTGTGGGAATCCTGAACCCCACAAAGTTTAGCTCTGAATTAGACCTGTGCAGTAGCTTCCTGTTTCTAAGATGGACAAAAGCAAAACTGTGAACAACATCCTCAAGCTTTGTAGAACTCATTGTAGAGTTCAAGCTCTCCTAACTTTACAGTTCTAGACAAATTATTAAGTTTGTTTATGAGGGGAAAAAAAAAAAGGGCTGTTAAAGATTTCATGTGTTACCTGAAAGCTGTTAAAAGACTGCTTTAGTTGGCAGTGTGTTTGGTATGCTAGGGAAAATATATGTAAACAGTTCAGATTCCTTCACATGAAAAATAAAGAAATTGCTACCGAGGTCATGTCACTGTATAGATAGGTTGTTTCTGAACAATCTAGCAAGTGACTAATTGATGTACAAATGATTATAAATAGCTGTGTGTAGATTTTAATTCATGTAGTGTTTAATTAACATGACATGACAGGGCATCTATAGGTCTCTAAGCTTAATACTGAGTTCATGGCACAGAAAGAATATTGTCCATTGTCTCATTCCCTCTCCTGTTTCCTAATGGCAGCAGTTTCCATATGCAATCACTGAAGCCAATCATAAAATCGCCTTCTGAAGCACAGCAGTGATAAGTGATTCACTCTGTGTCATGAAAAAACACTTGGCCAAATCAGGGAACTAAATCCTAGTTGTCAAATAGATTTCTAATCTTGGGCTATATTTTCCTCCTTTTTGCATATAGCTCCATATTTGTGCATTATGTGATGCACATGAGATCAATGGCTATTATAAATGGCATGTGAATGCACACTTCTATCTCTTCTCATTAATGCATCACTCTTACAAACTGATATAGCATACTTTAAGAAGTATCAAATAACCAGATTTTTTTTTTTTTCCATTGAAATTATCAAACATATTAGTATGCAATGCCTTCTACCAAATGTAGATGTCTGGGATCAGTACTGCTTTTCTCTTGAAGTGGCAATAAACTCAATGTGGGCAACAAAGGCCCTGACAGGAATGTTGAATCTCTGGAAATGAAACCTATAAGGTACCTCTCAGCCTGCGAAGGTCACGTGTAAACCCGTAGTGTTTGGGTTGGTCTCAGAATGTTAGTATTTTCTTGAGGAATTAAGTAACATTAGAAACTTACTCCCAAGAAATGTTTCGTATGACATACTTGTAAGCTTTTAGGAAGTTCTGTCTCCCAACATAGACCTATCACTTATATACCCATATACTGCATATTCATACTTGTCCCATGTCCTGACTGGTATTAATGTCGGTACCTTATCTAAAAAATGAAAAGAGTAATGATGAATCAAGAGGGACTAATATTTTTTTGAAGCTTGTTTTGACAGATCAGTACACACTGTTCATTAGTATTTATCACGTCAGTAATGAGATTCTAAGTAATCAAGAAGACAAGTTATTTTCTTACCCTGCTATCACCTATTTCCTTTATAGTATGCAGATGGGAAGTTCTCAATAAATTAATGTTTAGTGTTGAGATGTAGACTGACTATTAAGACAAAGAATCAAAGGATACTAGCTCTGAGCATAACTGTTAAAATAAGGAAATTCTGCTATTAATTATTCTTGCTTAGTAATAATAAGTACTTAGCTATTGTTATCTTTCTAATTTATGCATTTGCATTCAGAGCTCTTGATGCAGCTATGGTACAGTCAATCTTGTGCCATGCTATAGTGAGCTGTGATACAATCTTCACAAAGTTTCCCATGTTGCTCTTAGAAAGAGTGAGGCTGGGACTGACAAGCAGGATCTTACTTGAAATAAGTCAGATGCTGCTGATTAGTTTCAATGATAATGTGTGCCTCAGTTGAAAATTGCATTCATTGCTATTTAAAAATAGAATGAACATTTATTGCTTCTTTAACTGGCTCCGCATGCATTTTTGAATCTGTTCTTAATGGAATGACATTGCAAAAGAACCTTATGGGAAAGAGGAAAATCCCAATACCTCTCTGCGTTTACTGGACTTGACCTTCCCACATTTTTTTTACTGGTCTCTTTTATGTCTCTGTGATAACTCGCCCTGTTACAAATAGGATATTTATAAATGGAAACTATCTATAACAGAAAGAGTAACTGAGGTCAGATCATAAGATGGATGGCTCCTGAGAAGTGGGGCCCAGTCACCATCAAGTAACCAAGTTACATGATACTAATTAAGCTTTTCTGTCTTCCTTGTACCTAATATTTTCTAGAAACTTTCATCATATATCCTGCTTTAATTTATCTGAGGTTTTATTATGTCTATTTGTTATTATTATAGCATGAACTTTTACCTTGAACATATCTTCCTTCTGTTGTCTTTCTTAGAGCAATTATATTCCTTGTCAACTTCTGTTTTCCTACATTACAAAAGATAAGTTTAGTGTCTTTTCAGATAGGTACTTTGTTTTCCTGTTGTGAGTAGTCACCCCACTGTGCACCTGCTCCCATTCTTTTTTTTTTTTCCTTCCCTTTTCTCTTTTTCTACTTGGTTGACGAGAATGGTTTACCATTATTTAGATGAGGTGCTATAAAGGTGCTTGCATGTCTCTGTCTCTAATAATCATTCCAGAATGATAAAAGGTTTCCTCTTCTGTGTAGTGTCTTTTAGAGTTGAGGAGGTTTCCTCACAAGAATGTGTTAAGGGAGAAAGATTATGGAAAGCAAACTGCTAAACAGTGAAGGAACACAGTTCAGAGTTAGACATTGAAAGGTGGAGGTTGCAAATTCCTATGTTATCTCTATTTATAAAACAAACAAACAAAACCAAACAACTAAAAATAGGTGGAGCATAGCAAAGAGGTAAAGCTCTCTACTCTGCAAACTGTTCTTAAACTTCAGAGTGCCCGTCTGGCCTGCTGCTGAGGTCATTGTTACTCAAATGCGCTCTTTGGGAGGCTGCACCAGATAGTTCACTTTTTGCCCCTCCTCTTTCTTGTTCACTGGGTTCCTTTCACAGCCGGTTATACACAAAGTTAACTGAGCTTTCAAATCAGTTGTCCGTCAGGAAGATATATATAGGGGCCACATTATGGCATAGCTTATTTTGCCAGACCCTCGGGGGCGCAAACAAACAGCTGTACATTCCTGCCTTTATAATGGTATCCAGACCACTCGGTGGCAGGCTCAAGTCCCGTAATAACAGGCTTTTGGGATGCTGCCATCCAGTACTCTATATTCAGTGTCGCAGAAATAGCAGTGTCATTCCAAATTCTATTTGCTGAGGTCAAACTTAAGCCCCATGTCCTAGTGCAGAATCACTTTTCCTGGACGCTGTTTTGCAAATTAACGATCTCTGAAGTGGGGAGACAGCTATGCTGCTAAC
This sequence comes from Merops nubicus, assembly GCF_000691845.1. Lineage (NCBI taxonomy): Eukaryota > Metazoa > Chordata > Aves > Coraciiformes > Meropidae > Merops > Merops nubicus. The sequence continues at coordinate 67,065 of NW_008586369.1, read as the reverse complement.
AGTCTTTTCTTTATGTTTCTTCCTTGTCCCTCTTCTTGCCCAATATCAACAACACAGCTTTAGCCCAGCATGCCATTTTGAGCGAAGTCGTGGATTAATATGCGATGAATGTCCAGCTGAGTACGTGGGACCACGCTGTGAAAGGTAAGCAAGCACCACAGGAGCTCTGAAACAAAAGCACTGGTTGCATGGAACTGCGACCTTCTCATTACTCCCCCTTCTCATCCCCATTCCTGTGTTCTGAAACTCACTAAGAAAATTCCTGTGCGTCTTCCCCTGATACTGTGTCCATGCATTTGCATATTTCTAGTGCTTGTATTACTTTGTGGTAAAGTGCAAAGTTTCCAAGAAGCATTTGCTATGAAGAGTCTTTTTCTTAAATGATTTTTCTAGCCTTTCTGTCACTCTTCTGAGATTTTTATAATTATTTTGTCTCTCCTGTCATTTGAATGTTTAAAGCATGGTGAATGAAGTATGCAATGAATTACTGATACTGATTTTTCTTTTGGAAAAGTTAATACGCAGCAAAAATATAGTTCTAATAAATTATTTGTTGATTTTAATATTTTTTTAAATAATAGTTTACATTTTTCTTGCTTTTAGTTTCCCATTGCAATCTTTATTTAGCAGGTAGAACAAGCTAGGTTTTAACAACAAAAAAAAGTTTTCCTCTTTTTCAAATACATAGAGAAGCTCAATATACCTTCCCTAAGCTTATTGCTACCTATACAAAAGACGAATTTTTAAAAATGTATCTAGCATGTCTTTGCCTGTGACAGGTCTGAGTGGCACGTTAGTACTGAGAGAGAAAGTTCTCTCCCATTCTTATATCCTGTTATTCTGAAAGGATCAGATGGAGAATTTAAATGAAAGAGAAGGCTAGTGTGAGTGCTGGTGCTAAGCTCCCAGGAACCCCCTTCCACAGGATGTGAGATGGCACAGACAAGTGATACCACGCTGTGTGTGCACACCTTCCATCCCTTGGGTTTCACATGGATGGAACAGCTTTCAAAGGCGGCTCATGTGCCAGGGGACCTCTGCTAGCTGTTCGGAGGTCACGATGAATCAGCACTGGCTTTGGCTCCATGATCCAAGTCCCCTGTGACCCTGCAAATGACACCTTTTTAGGAGGGGCTGGGGGAGCCAGATAAGTGTCTAACCCCTGGCCAGACAGTTACGGGGCATGAAAACATCGTACTTATGTTTCTGAGGAGGTATTTGCCATTTCTACTTCCATGAGCTGCTTGCAGCGTTTTCCATTGTAAACCCTGCAAAAAGGTAAGGCTTCTGAATGATGACTTACAATATTAAGGCTGGGATGAGGAAAAGTAGGAGTGAACTAAGAGGAAGAGCCAACCAGAAAAGCAGGAACCTGGCCATACGCTGTTAATTGCCATCTAGTCCTGTCTTTCCAATTTACATTTACAACTACTTCCTTTTAAATCCTCTGTTGTGCTGTATCTGTTGTAAAGTGAGAGTGCAGGCTGTCACCTGCTTCCACCCATCGTCACTGAGTCTGCTCCTGCTGCATGCTATTTCTGCCTGTCTTTTCCTGTCTGTCTTGGAAGTCATCACCTTCTTTCAGCTAGTGGGCTGTGAAGTTAATGATGGCAGGAATAAATCACATCAAGAGCACTTTGGTGGCAGCTTGTCAATGCAAGGTCATTGACAGCTTCCATTAGCAACAAGTGCTATTTCTGAGTGGAGCACAGGCTGTAGATTCTATAGGATAGAATCTGAATAAGTGGCAGGCTTGGACTTTAGCCTGGTTTCCTAAGGAAATTAAGCTAGTGTGATCATTTTGTGCATGTCTGTCTGGCTGCCCACAAAGACATTTGAACTTGTAGGCCAGTTTCAACCAATTTTGACAGAAGGGTAGGAGGTCTCAAAGACAATAATTGTTCCCAAAGATTTTGTGAAAAAAAGTGGCTGAACAGAGGTTAATAGATCAGGACATGTCATAGCTAAGGGGGAGAACACTGTGTGAACTCACACCTGATTAAACAGCAGAGAATACATGAGAGAGAGAGAGAGAGAACAAGAGAGACAGATATTATTAAATGTTCTGTCCATAAGAAAACTTTCACAGGGTAAGGAAAAAGCACTGCTGTAGTCTGGGGGATTACTCCCTGCTAAAAGGCAACATCCTGCAGCAAATAATCAGCTCTTAGTCTTGTAACCATGAGATGTAAACCCATTGGAAATTAGGCCATTAATTCCAATACTCATAGAACTATTTGCTTTTAATTGTAACAAGTTGCTTGGGAATGCTCACAGCTGTCAGTAATAATGAACAGGAGAAAATGTGTTGCCTTTTGCTATTAGTAGTGATTGTATAACTGCTAAAAAAATTTACATGAAATTCTTTCATTTTAACAACTGCAAAGTGACAAGTGATTTGAGCCACGTGATTCATTAACTGAACAGTTCTAAATAATCATGAAGTGAGCATACACAGTACTGTACTTATTTGACCCTTAAAGTCATCCTCTACCCCCTATGTACCCCTAGGCAGATAAAATCTTTTGTTTATTTGTGTATATATTTTTACACCTGAGCTGTAAAATGTTAAAAAAAAATCTGCCACTTCTTTCATTTGAACTTTTCAGGAAAATGTTGCCGAAATCACTCGGTGTTCTAAGGAGTCCAGCTCATAACTCCATCAAAATAATTGTGAATGTAAACAATGCTGCGGGTTCCCACATATTTATAATGGTAGAGAAAGCCCAGTTTCCCTGTTTAATTCTTTTCCCCGGCAAATTAGACATGTTCTTACTTTGCTCACAGCTCACTTTCCCAAGAAAGGACACAGACACTCCTAAATGCATAGAAAGGGTGTATGAGAATGTCAAAAAGCTGTCTTTTGAGCCCAGCACATTTACAGGATAATAATGTACATTTTCCAACTACACAGTCTTGGTATAGACAAGAGCACACAGTTCTAGGGAGAAGAAGCAAAATGGGTGAGAGTCCATCTTCTCCTGTAGCAGTCCTTCATTTATGAATATGGTTCCAGTGACCTTTTCCTCCTAGGAGGAGAAAGGTCAGTGTAACGTAAGTGGGAGGACAAGGGTGAGCTGGGTTATGTCGTCCCCCCATCCCCTCTTCTTCAGATCTAGCACAGAATGCCACCAGCCACAGCCACTTGTGAGTCCCTTGGCTTCAACCTGTTGCTCCTTCTAGCTAATATAATTCTTCCACTGCTGCCAGAAGTACGAGTCTGTATTGCAGTGCTGATAGGAAAAGGGTCAAAGATTCATGAGATTTACTACAACAAATGTGTTATGCAGGACTGTTTACAGCTTGCAAAGGTAGGCACTCTGGTGTTAGCAAATGCAGGATTTATTGTTGGTCATACAACAATAACATCTGTGTTGTGTACCTGAGTTAAGGTTTTTAACTGTGTGTTCACAGGCCATTTCTCTACAGGGCTTTTGCCTGACTTTGTACACAGGTTGAATGCACATAAATTTCAAAGCAACAGTAGAAATAGCATTTCCAGACTTTAAAGTGTTTGAGTTTTCGACCTAAATTACCTCTGTCTCAGCGTATTTTTTTTTCTAGTAAATATAAAGAAATTTATAAAATAGACCTGTATTTGTGTGCATATATGTATGTGTATATACACAGCATCATACAGGCTGCAACAAAGAAAATTAACTCTATCCCAGTCAGACCCAGTATACATACTTACAGATATATTTATATAGTAGCCATATATTGGGCACCAGTTATGCCAAATGAAAAACAACAGTGTTAGTCACAGTCACATCTGCTTTTGAAGATAAAGTTAAGCATAGAGGAAGAAAGAAAAATACAGAAACAATCTTTCTTTATGGCTTTTTCTCCCATTTTTGTTTATTTTTTTCATCTCAGAGGTGTTCTGTTGTACTTGGCAGACGTTTATTTACGTATGTATTTTGTGTAATACATAAATGTAATTTTACATGACACATATATTATTGTGGTAGGGTTTTTTTAATAGAAACATTGCCAAACATGTAATTCTTTGAATCTGAGAACAACAGCCGAAGTAGAAATCTCCTTAAGGTAATAAAGATGGAATTAATGAAAATGGATTTGTTTAATCTCCCCCTGCAACTTCAGAAGTTTGAGAAAAAGTGGAATAATTTACACATAGATACATACACACAAATTTCTTTTAAGTTTAACTGGTTTACCTCTATTTTCAGGATCATCTTGACTCTAGATTCAAGATTATATATGTATACGAGTGATGGTAGTGGGCTTTGCTAATTTTAATTAGCAGAGTCTAAACTGATGAGAATATGAAGAGTTATCAAGGCCTCCTGCTATTAATAGAAGGAAATTATTAGCAGTGCATGTTCCAAAAATCCCTGGAGTATTTTTCTGTGAACTGCTTCACAGGTTTCTGTGAATGCTGTCAGATACAGAACTAACCCCTAAATGAAAGTGAAAGAGGAAAATGAATACATATTAAGTGAAGTCAAATAGATTAGTAATACCAAAAGAAACGGATTTATGACAAAAATGCCAGTAATAAGTGAGAAAGGTCTCAGCAAAGCATGAGTGAACTTCAGACACCATTTATTTAATTTTAGGTGAAATAAGATAACTGCGTAAATTATCCTGTTATTCTTTGGCTTTGATAAAATATAGCTATTAATTGTTATATCTATTAAGAGACATTCCTGTCCTTTGTAACTGAGGTATCATCACTGAAAAAAAGCAGACTTGTTTGGTGAAAGTAAGCTAAAAATTAGTCTTTTTTAGTTTCTGAGATATACTCCATCCAAGGGAAAAATACCCATTTCTTTGCAAGGAATGAAAGGAGGTACAATATGCAGCTACATTCCTGACAGGTTCTGAAAATAAAATGCCTGGATTATTCTCATTACAAGATTTTGATATATTGTTGGTACGAGGAAGTAATTGTGAGAGATGGCTGTGCTAAAGGAATAAAACACTGTGGGATAGGTTGTGCAAATTTTAATCATGTTCTTGAGTGCTTACAAGCACCCAAACCACTGGGCTGTTTATACATATTATTCATCTATTGTCTGTACAGTAGTTATTTTTAGAGTGGAAAAAAATCTGACTCTGTGTAATATCTTACTATAAAAAAAATATTAAATTAACTATTATTTCCTCCCTAGTTTCAGTTATCCATTTTTATAATCTTTGCCAATGATACTGAATAGTACTTAATAAATGTTTAGATGGCTTTGTTTAGGCTTCAGTTGGAAGCTTCATGAGATATTCTGGATGGAAGGAAAAGGATGAACTTGATAAACACAAAGGGACAAGAGTGAAAGCATAGTGAAGCTCTGCATTCCTATATTAGAATAGTTCCCAATTCCTTACTTGACCATTCCATGCAGTACTATTACAAAGCAGAGAAGGTTTCTAGGTACATAAGAACTGCACTCAAACCAACTTTACAATAGCAGGAAACAATTTATGCAACGTGTTTTATGTATTTTCTGTTTTCTTTACACTAATTGGAGTCCATCCGAGATGCACATGAATAACTTCATTAGCTGGAACTGGGCAATTTTTCTTCTTTTTCTTTACTATCTGCAAGTTGCTTTTGCTGTGAAGTGTGCGCAAATGTAATGGAAAGGGAAAGCAGATCAGAATATAAATGGGAAATGGTCTGTGAGATGAGTAGAAATTTGCTTTCCATACACGCTCATGTTAGGTCAGATTCACTAACCTGTTTTACATGGTGCTCATAGGAAATTGCTTGTGGGAGAGGTGGAAAAGGAGGTTATATTTTTAAACACCTCTGTTAAAATATGAGAAGTATAGCATACACCAACATAGTTCCTGTGAAAATGAGGAATCTTTTTATTACTTGCCTATACACAGAGATTAGCAATCCATTAATTAAACAAATCTGACCATACAGTAGATCAGGGGAAGGCTAAGTCAGTGGAGGATCCTGTGAGTTAAATTTACACCTGTATTGCTTTCCAAACCTGTTTTTCTAAGCTAAACAAGCTTTTTTAATGTGGAGGAAAAAAATAATCAGGCTTGCTAGTAAATGAGTACAGAACATCTAGACATGATGTGCTGAAATACAAAGCCTATCAAGCATGGACCTGAATTCCTCTAGTGTGCCAATAGACAGTTTTCTTATTATGCTTTGTCTCGTCTTCAGTGCCAGTGACAAGATTTTTCTCCCACCGAAATCTAATTACTAGCAGAACTGGCAGGGATTTCAGCTGGTACTGTATCTACAGTGTTGTTAAAAAAGGAGAAGGAGAGAGAGAAAAAAGACCCTTAAGAAATACTTCAATGAAAATCAAATCATTTTTTGGTGATTAGTGAGGCAATAAAATTAAATACTTCTAATAAAGGTATTATTTAAGGGTTCTAACTGGTGATGTGTTTTACCTTAGGTGTGCAGAAGGCTATTTCGGACAACCTCTAATACCAGGGGGATCGTGCCAGCCGTGCCAGTGTAATGACAACCTTGACTTCTCCATTCCTGGCAGCTGTGACAGCTTGTCTGGTGCTTGCCTGATATGTAAGCCAGGTACAACAGGCCAATATTGTGAGAGGTGTGCTGATGGATATTTTGGCGATGCTCTTGATGCAAGGAACTGTCAACGTAAGTCATGAACTTCTACCACTCCTTGACAACATTGATCTCTCCTATAACCGTGTTCGTGAGAGGAAAGACTGTGCTTGTGTATGTGTGAGCAGGAGAATGGTACAATGTACTCCTATCTCTAATAATAGCGTTTTACTTACATCTGCATCTGGAAATGGAGGCTTCAAAATAAATAGAAAGAAGAATCTATTTTAAAACTTCCTGCTATAGTTGAAGCAGTAACGAAGCAGACGTGGAAAAAAACTGGGAGAGCAGAGCATTTTACGAATGCAAAAGGTTATACTAAATGTCAGATCTACAAAAATAAATACAAATAAATGAAAACAATTCACTGAAAAAACTATAAACCATCCAGATAAATCTGATTAACTAGTGAGATTGGTGCTGAAAGGAGGGAGTGATATTTCAGCTACTGTAGGGTCCAACTCTAGCAGCTCTTTTGACTTACTTCCCACCTACATGACCTCAGTAAGAGTTGGGAGCTGCTGCCTCTTACAGGGCAAGAGTTTCCCACCTCCTGCAAAGCATAGTCTAAAATCTCCTGACAGATTTTCTAAGGTGCCATAAGGGAAGATACCTGGCAATGGGTGCTACCATTTCTCAGCTCCTTAGCGGCATGTTGTTTAAACACCCACCCCAGCTCATACTTCCCCATAGCACTGGCGAAATATTACTGAAAGCAGATGGAAGATTTGGTAGGAACAGGAACTTTTGGTTCTATAGAAGGCAGTGTCTCTCTGAGCCATCGCTGGCACAATTCAGAACAGAATTAGGAAGAACAAGTGCTTTTAACTTAAAAACATCTGTAACATAACCTTCCACCCCATTCTGAGGAATGGAATAGAGCATATTATTTCATTTTCACAGGGATTTTATCCTTTTTGATTCATTGGAATAAACTAAGAGCAACTCCATTGAATACAAAGGTGTCATATTAGGATAAATTATGCAAGTAAAAGAGCTGGGCCATTAACTTGCTGCCCTGTGTGTAGGAACACAGGGACCAGTTCTGCATTATGTGATGCAAGCATGAAAGTATGAGCCGCTGGTGTCCATCTCCAAAATTTGCTCTATTAGTGGCTTGCAGTTTGACAGCAATAATCCTAAATTCTGTTGGACCACCTAAGACTGCATGGAAGCAGCAGTGACAGCGATGCAGAACTTCACCAGGCTTCTCAGCTAAGGCAAACACTGATATATATATAAAATCATAGGTAACTATGGAGACACATACCTGTGTAAATGCCTTCTCTGCCTGCTTTATACAATACTGGATAAAAGTTGGACAATCACATATATTCTGTGCACAAGTTAACAGTTCATGATGAGTGATGTCATATAAGCTAGGTTGTTACATGTGTAATGTCATTTAAAAAGAAGTGTATTTCAAAAATCATAGCTTCCAGTTTGTCACTCTTCCTGGGGCATTGATAGGACTGTTGCTTTGAACCTTTCAGCAGTGGTTGCAGCTGCATGAGAAAGAGATGTAATATGAGAAGAATTCGGGAAACATACAATTTTTAAAAAGTATTAAAAATAAATACATATTCAATGTAGAAGTACAAGCTTTGCTTTTGTTGTTAGTATCCCTGACAAGGAGAGCCCCCTAATGTGTTTATAGTCTTGTGCTCATGGTTGCCTTATATTCATCTACTCTCTGTCTTTCATGTAGATTGTCTTTTTTGCATATGATTTATTTTATTTCCTTTGCAGACTTTCCTTTGCCCTGCAGCTACAGTATCAGAAGGACCGTACCTTTACTTTGTTGTTTTCAATTTAATTTCTTATTAAAAAGCCAAACCCAAGAGGTTGCAAAGCATGAATTTTGCTTTTAAATTATTGTTTGAAGTGTTTTTTTGCTCTTTGTCAGTACTGTGCTGTTGTCATGTGCATTAACCATTTCAAATGACAGTACCAGTTTATATCTCTATAGCATCTCTGAATTTCTTGATGTATCTGTACAAAATTGTAAATATAAGAACAGCGAGCAAGTGTCCTAGGCTTATTTGATTTTATTCTAGTAGACTGCTATTTGGTGTGAAACAGCACAGTGTGCTGAAGCAAATGCCTTGAAGCTGCGCTGACGGTAACAGAGCTAAATGACATGAGATGAATTAAAGCAAATATTCAAGTGTGCCTACATGCCAGTGCATAGATAATAGTGTTAGAGGAGACCAAGTGTGTAGGTTGATTATAAAGACACACTCATAAATATTTAGATTAATCTAGAGAGAATGAAGGGTCTTGACCATTGTCATTTTAGGAGAAAGTAAGACAAATTTCTCAGACAGGCTGTATTGTGTTATAGCAACCATTTGGAGGTTTAGACAATAGCTAATTTTCCCAGTAGAGGTGAATGAATGGGAAGGCTTTACGTGAGATAAATGCAATTTATCAGATTGACTAACAGTTTATTAGATTAATAGCCTTGACTGTGTTTCGTCTGAGTGTATGTACTGCTAGAGCCAAGAAAAACTTTCAGATTCTGCCTTATCACTGCAATGCACTCAGTCATCTGTGGCTGAGTTAAGAATACATGGCATACCATTTGCAATAATAGAAGTAGGACAAACTCATCTGTTTGTAAAATCAGTGTAAATTTTCTTTTTGATTCTTGTGGTGTCATATGCCCAATAAGCAGAACTATTCAAATAAGACTGGCTTCAGTTTTTGAGGGTCTGTATAAAAAGGTTGGTGAAATACTGTAAATTTGCATTGAGAGTAGTGGTTTTTTGTCTGAGCTTTCACACCATTTTGCACTGCTGACCATTTTAATTAGAAAGCTACTCAAAACATATATATATGATACTTATCACTGTGTACAGTTTGGAGTGTTGGCAGTTTTAAAATGTTAATATTATGGTAAAGAAGGGGTCTGTATACGGGATGAAAGAGGTAAATTATGGATTCAATTAGTGTTGAAAAATTAGAGTAAAGGGAAAAGTGATGTTAATTATAGCAGAAATGTTTTTAAGTTTTTAAATTTTAAAAATGTTGCAAAACAGAGATATAAAAATTTCTGAAGGTGTTACCAGACTGATATACTGGAATAAGCAACAAAAATTTGTTGGGCTCATATGAGACATCTTTGCAAACATTTAAGAAATAATGCCATGAACAGACTGGCAAGCCATAAAGTCACTTTCATTTAAAAGAAGCAACTTTTGCAGAATACCTCAATAGCAGGGAGAAAAACAGGAAAAAAATCCTTTTAATTTACAGTTGAAATTTGTGAATTGGCAAGTCCAATAAAGTAATGTTGGAATAGTATACATATAGAAAAAATATAACTGATAATTGCTTTGTCTTAAATGGCACCTTGCAACATGCAAGTATGTGACCACCATGGGTTCACTGTTTGGACTTAAGTGTTTCTTAAAATGAAGCTGCCATGTTGAGAAGAAAAAAAATAGCACATACAGTCAAGGCACTGCAGAAAGACAGAATGTTAGCTGGAGCCCTGGTTTACAGAGTAGTTTCATAATCAGTATAGAGATATGGATGCATTCTCCACTGAGAGAAAGAAAAGGCATGTGCAGGAACCAGCTCATGCTGGTGAAACTAGTGACTGCATGGTTTTAGTCTCTGTGACACCAGTCACAAAACTCTTCACTACTGTGAGTGCTAAATGGATTTTTTCCTAATCTCTGCATGCCAGAAGAGTTGTGGTTGAAGAAAAAGGCTGATGGAAAGCTTCCACAAAATTTCTATTCTTCTAAATGCAAGAATTTATAAGACAGAAGCATTGTTATTTTCCTCAAGAAACAGTAGTTCCTTTTGATTGCTGTTTTAAATCTTTGAGAGCATTATGGTGAGTTAGGGTGATCAGTTGATTGTTTCCTCTGCGAACTGTGATACCGTTGCTGAGAGAGAGGTCCCAGAGAGTCCCAGTAGCAGATAACCCTCAGTCTCTTTTGCAGCTCTACTCCAGAGTGCTGTCTGTGAGAAGGAGCTCTTGCAGGGTGAGGAGGTTACTGCCCCCATAGCAAGGCCCTTGGAGATAACCTTGTTCTGGGTCCTCAGCCTGCCAACATTTCCTGTCAGCTGCATTGACATGAACGGGACTCCAGGGCAGCAGGACCAACGTATGGAGCAGTAACACTCCCACCTGTCATAGCTACATCCCATACACACTCCGCGTAAGGATCTGGACCTGGAGGTTTTGTTCTTTCCATGCCACTCTGCCCACTCCAAGTTTTGGGGCATGTACTCAGTCATGTGCCCTAAACATGCTGTTTTGATGTGAGAAAAGCATATGAAAGAAGTTGTTTATGAACTTGAGGCAATATTTCTCACTGCAACAATTTGGAGCAGAATGCCACATTAATGAGTGTTGTCACCGTATGGGAGTGACACCTTCATGCTTTACTCAGGCCCGCCTTCCTAGATTTCTCAGGGTGGCAAAACTTGCACTGTAAACATTTGGCTGCTAAATTTACTTTCAAGAAACACATTAACAGCTCCTTCTTCTTCCACTGCAGCCTGTCACTGTCACATCAATGGCTCCTTCTCACAGATCTGTGACTCTCGGACAGGCCAGTGCGAGTGTAAACCCAATGTGACCGGGCGCCGGTGCAATGTCTGCAAGGTAATTGAAAAGAAACAGTGTCTCCTTACAGCTTTCTTCCCTGTTTATCATAACTAAATATCATTTGCATTTGGATAGGTTGTTTGGTGATTGTTGTTTTTTTTTTTTTTTTTTTTATTATTTTTCACTTAAAAAATAAAGCATGAGTTGTTCTAATATACAGAAAGGTAAAGTAGTTGTGTTTTAAATATTTTCTAGAACAAAACACAGAACATTGCATTTGCAGGCAGTGAATGTATTTTAAAACTCACTGTGCATATAAGTACATTTTTATATATTGTATATATATTTTATATTCTGAATGTTTGATATAAATTAATTAGTTAAAGATATTACAACTCCATTGAAGAATCCCTCTATGAAGAAAGTTGCAAAGTGTCTGGTACCATCTGTTATTAAAAAAAAAAAGTAGGATACTAATCCACTTCTTGCTGTGAATGTTCTGCTTTAATGTTATTTTTTTTTTTCTTAAGTTTTCTGCTTGTATTGTCCAAATAATTCATTCTTTTTTGGTAAAAGCATCTTCTGCCTTAATGTTGTTTTGCTGTCTCATAAATCACTGCAGAAAGCAGTGTTTCATAAACTTTCACAGATTTGTCTTCAGGCTGTTAAGAAATATGTTATAGCTGTTTGTACATTTCTCTAGCTGAGCATGAGGACTCGTGGATTAGGCATATATCCTCAGAACACCTGTGTGTTTGTGTGTAACTTAAAGCACATAAATAATTCTGCAGAAATCACAAGGATCATTTTCACCCTTTAAAACTGCGTAATTTCTGAAGTTGTTTGTTAAAACTATTTTCAACAGGGTTTAAAGAGTCTGTTCAAAGAAAAACCATTAGTATCAATGGAATTTGAACAGATTGCATAACACACACAGAAAATATCTGTCTTGTTAATACACTATTGCCAGTTCATTGGAAATAAATCTTTTACTGCTGCATTTACTACTGTCTTTATTCCTGTACTCTTTTATGTGGTGTAGTTTCATTGTCTTCACTTTCTAACAGTGTTTATTTTTCATTCTTAAAGCCCAACTACTTCTGGGCCCCAGAAAAGCTGTTTTGTATACCCTGTGGCTGCAGTACTTTAGGATCCATGTCACTGCAGTGTGATATGTCAGGAAAATGTATCTGCAAATCAGGATTCATGGGCAAACACTGTGAAATCAGCAGACAGGTGCCTAAATTGAAAGAATATGCACGAAGCAGTCAGCAGATCCGAGTTTCCCCTCGGAGATGGGGCATCAGCAGTGCCAGTGGGTGCCCACGGGGTGCTTACCTGCCTGCCACTCTGGTAATCAGAAACTCTGTGCATTGCATGGCCTGAAGTCTCATATTTGCTTGTGTTTGGAGCTCCCAAAGTTTTTGGTTTTGTTTTTTGTTTGTTGTTTTTTGGGGGTTGGTGTGGGGTTTTGTTGGGTTGAGGTTTTTATTTATTTATTTATTTATTAAAAAACATGTGCTACAATATATGAAATGATCAAGCAAAAGACAGGCAACCTTTTAGGATACTTCCCCACTCCTCAGGCTTCTCATAGTGCAAAGGACAATACAGGCCAGAAGTCAAATTAGACTAGACTAAGTCCAAAACCAGCACCATCAACAGCAGCATGCACAAAATGTGTACAGCAGTGGGATTTTCGTGGCCTTCCTCTTCTAACAATTCAAGAACAAAAACCTTAAGGAGTTTGCAAGAAGGATCAGCTCCAAAGGCCAAGTGTTAAGATCTAACCTTAAAATATCAGACATAGTTGGTGTCAGAAGTCCTCATTAATGAACATAGCCTGTTATACAAGCCATTTTTAACTGGGTGAAATGCCCATTATTCGAATTTAATGCCATAGTGACAGGTGTATTTATTGTTTATCACATACCAACAAAGCAACCTATTTGCTAAAATGAAGAGGTTATGATGCAACTGCTTCTAACAGAGCAGTGGTTTAGCAGTTTGTTTTTCTTCCCAGCAACTCAAAACCTCCACATTCATCCCATCCTGTTTGAAAAATACCTGGCAATGTTCTTCCTTCCCAGCCAGATTCTGGTACCTATGGCATATTTGCTTGTATGGATTCCCTTGGAGAACATGTGCTTTTACCCATTTAACATATACTGTGTAACTGTCACCCACACAAACACTTGACATAGGCTGATACAGGGAAACAATATGATAACATATTCAGAAATTTCATCATATTTCCTCATTGTCATCCAGGATCTTCTCTCTTGTTCAGTGCATGTGATTCTTAGAATTTATGTGTGTAAACAAGCTTCACTGAGGACTTAATGTAGGAGTTCATCTTGGGGGTTTGCATGGCTGATCAAAATGTTTTTGACTGTGCAGAGCTCATCACAGAATGCAACCTAGCATGCTAGCAATCCTGTCTTCCTTCACACAGTGTCAGGTGCTAGTATCAGAATTTTTCTGGCTTTTACAATTATAAACAGAATTTATTAGATCCTATCAAGCTTTTTTTATTAGGAACTGAGATGCATGCTGTGCTTTGGTTACTTCACTGCATTAATCTGTGTGCTGAGATTTTTGCACATTCACATTTCTGCATGTTTCTTCCTGTGAGAAATTTTTAGAGATAGTTGGTGTATTTAATTGAACTTTGGAGTTTGATTTATATGAGTTTGAGTATTTCTTTCTTTATGCTACGCTGTATTTTGTCATGGATAAGTGTGTAACTGGCAAAACATTTCAATATAGAATTTGGAAATAAAAAACTGAGTAATTCTTTATTATATGTACAGTCAAGCATTTGCTTACGTTCCTATGATTCTTCAGGCCAAATTCTGACCGTAGATGTTGTCCCATATTCTGATACCTATCAGTAGATTCTCTGTGAGAATGTAGAACTTCAATATTACCCTCAGAGATCAGCTTTCAGGACATCTACATGGAAACCTGATGAAGTCTCTGTGAATTCACTTTGGAACAAATCCATGTAAAATACAAGTCAGTGCAGCTCCACTGACTTGAAAAATCTGTACTGATGTATACTAGGTAAAAATCTAGCACCACATGCTTGGGTCATATAGTAGTATATTATAAAAGTAAATATTTTCCACTTTGTTCCATTTATATTCATTAGCAGTGATCTTTTTAATATCTAATTTTTAACATTTTGCTTTCCTAGTGAAGTCTTTGATAGATTTTTACTGTTAAATGTCATAATATCAATTTCAAGTGAAGTTACTAATATGATTTGGATTTCAGTATTCTCTGAAAATCATCATGCCTGAAAAAAAAAAGTATTAAAGGACTCCCATTTTAAGTCATTCTAGCTCAAGACTGAGTTCAGAATTTGAATATCAAGTTCGATTTGCTCTCAGGAGCCTCTGTTATCTGATGCAGTGAAACTCATGGGGTCTGTTGGCTAAAAGCTTCATGGAGAACTCCATATTACAGAGTAGAAATGAGCACATGTCTTCCCCTCTTTACAAGTGTATGTTTTGCTCTCCGCTACTGAAGTAAAGGAGGAAATATATTACTATAGTTGATAACATTTATTTGGTTCTGTAGGAGCTTTGCATTACTCACTGCAAAAGAGAAAGGGAAGAATAAAAATAGAAGAGAAATAGAGGCTCATTTATTACTTTTGTCTGAGTCTTAGACCTGACCCAAAGACACTGGTTTTATCTTAAAAATAGATAATTCCCATTATTTGCTTGTAATGTGTACAAATACATTATGTTCTTCCAAAGTTGTTCCTAAATATAATTCAAAATAAATGCCCTCGAGTTACAGAATACTGTGTACAGACATTACCCTTAGTCAGAGGAGATAAAATCTAGTCGTGCAGAGACTTTCCAGTTGAATCAATCTCCATTCATAGCTGAGAATTTCAATTCACTCTCTTATCAACAAGCGCTGCCTGACATAATCTTACTGCCCAGACACAGGATATGTATGTGGTGCTGACATACGTTCCGTTCCTTGTGGGAGTTGTACTAATGGAAACATAGCCTCGTAGATGTGTTACATTGCAGAACATTCATTATAGCACCAGGTAACACTCTGAAATATTTGCACTTTTACCTTTTAACATACTTTTTCAGCTATGCAGGGTATTTAGGGCTCCCCATCATTTACCACTACAACTCAACCTGTTAAGAGTAGTACTTCAGTGACAAAGAGGAAAGAACCATCCTGATCAAGTTATACTGTCAGCTTTTCCTCTTTTCTTACGGTAATAATTCCATGTACAGACTGTTCTTCCTCTCTCTGTGGCAGCCTGAAACATTTGGCTTACAGTCTTCAAGAGGATGTGTTCCCTGCAACTGCAACTCTTTTGGATCCAAGTCCTTCGACTGTGATGGAGATGGACAGTGTTATTGCCAGCCTGGAGTGACTGGAAAGAAGTGTGACCGCTGTGCTCATGGATTTTACAACTTTGAAGAAGGAGGCTGTACTCGTATGTAAACTCTTTGCAGCCAGTTTCAGATTTATCTCTCTCTTAGTTTATTTATGTATTTCTAAGATTCTAGTTTGGCTGGTTTTAGATTGCCTAACAAATTTTCCTGACAAGTAGGTATTTTCATAGACAGTCTTGTAAATCAGTCAGCTGGCAAGGATGGTGATTGGCAAGAACAAAAGACCCAAGCAATTCCTGCTATTTTAAGGTCATTTTATGGCTAATTTAGCATGTTTAGAAGGAACAAGAATGTCTTTTTCTCCAAGTACTTTATGGAAAAAAAAAGGTTTTATGAAGTTTCTGTGATTTAATTATGGTAAGAGTATCATAGAAGTGATTAAGGTGCTTGCCAGATCACACCAGCCTGAAGGGATGTGAATGGGGAAAAAAAAAAAAATCCCTTTGCTTCTAGTTTTATCCCGAACCTTTTCACTGTCCTTACATCTATAGATAAAATGTGTCCATTGTGTAACCACATGAAAAGTATGCATTTCCACATGCTGAAACTCTAGCATCAGGCATAAATATATCCAGCCACTTCTTTACATTTATGTTTATACTTTTGGACATTAGGTCAAACACTGAAATTAATGCTTCCTGTCTGCTACAGACTGCTACATCGAAAATAACCTAATCAATAGGTCTCTTCACAGAGGAATATCCATCTTTGTTAATAGAACTGCATTTTTTAAAGTCTCATAGACTCCTTTAAGTGTGATCATGGGAGACACAGTTCTCTAGTGCAGTTGGCTGCTGGGATGTCAGAATGGTGATGGCTCTGCAACTCTCTTTGCTGATGGCAGAGTACTATAAAGCCAAGAGTGTTGCTGCTATTATTCTTCAGGCAGAAGCTATATTCTTCCCAGAGGCAGAAATCACCACTATCAGTGATAATTGCCAGCCCAGTTACCTATTCCTCCTCCTTTCACTTCTGGAATGGCAGCAGAAGCAGGAAGCCAAGCTCCCTGCCCTTTTTTTACTCCCTTCTTTTATGGAAGGAGCAGCAAGACCTCGAGACTCACATCTGTACAGCAAAATTCAATTTCACCTGTAGTGTTGATAAAGCTTGAGGCAGGCTAGATTATAGATTGTATTTGAAAACATTACTCTGTGGCATTGTCTCCCATGGGAAGGAAGAGCTCAGAAAACGTTTACCACCTTGAAAAGTGCAAACATGTTGGCACTTTGGAAAGGGGAAAGATTGGTTCACAGACTCACTGATGAAAGAGCTTGAAATAAAATGCAAACGCAGTCCTAAAGCCCATAGCACATATACGGAGGAAAAAAAAAATACCGTAGTTTATCTTCATGATTAGTCTCTTATTCTAACATTTCACAGTTTAAAAGCACATCACTGTTGTGAAATACCACAAAATGTTGTTAATTTCTTACTGTTGGGGAAGGAAAATGAGAGGGCAATTAACAAGATTTCCCATTAAGATTCTAACTGCTCTCTTGGCAAACTTGAAATGACAGAGTTTAAGGAACAGTGATGAAGTGGGAACATAGTGTAAATCCAAACAATATTTTAAATAGAAGTGTATCTGCATGTGGTCATGAAATATTTTAAATAACTGCAACAGCTAAAGATGTTCAGAAAACTCAGATTACTAAAAGTTCCAAAGTTAACACAACAGATGGAGAGGAATTCTGTTTGCAAAATGCTGGGGTTTTTTCCCACTTATTTTTGGTAGACTTTTAATATATTCCTTCAAATGACCAAAAAAAAAAAAATTATAAATTGCAGGGAAAATCAGAAATTTAATAAAAATATATCCAATCTTGCTGGGAAGAAAGTGCATAAAAATGAATTCCATAGTGACAGTTAAGTATTGAATAAAATGTTGGTCCTCTTCTATCTATTTGGATAAATATCCAAAAGGAATATAATTTGATTTTTTTCTTGTGCTATAAAAAGCCATAAAGCTTTAAAAAACCCCTAAAGCATCGTCAGTTAGCATTGACATTCTAGCAGCAAAGATGCAAAAGTGCTTTCTATCTCACTGTTGCATGCAACAAATTTGTTGTATTTTTGCCGTAGACTTTTTAATAATGATAAAAGTAAAAATGCAAAAATGTTGATGTATGACTTTCTTCCCCTCCATGCCTTTTGAACCAGTTTTGTGTAAGAACTGGAAATTTATAGGAGAGCTGTCATGTCCGAAAGTCTCAGTCTCCCAATGAGTGATGTATTCTGAAATATCTTCAAGCTACAGTGTGTCAAAACATTTTAGGTAGCATGCCAAATGTCTTGTTCCTGCATGGTGGAGGCAAAACTTATCTTCTTTGCATCAGTTACCTTATTCTGAAATCACTGATGGGGAAAAGTAAAAGTTACTTCTTATTTGATCTATGGATGTGAGTTCCATCTTTGCACATCTCTTATATTCTAGTTTCACTCTGAATTGTAGTATTTCATACAGTAAAGGCAATGAGCATAAACACAGCCCTCAGCAATGAACATTATGTTACACTGTCCTATAAACACCCCAAGGAACAGATTATCACTCAGAGAGTCATAGTTTGCTTATGTTGCTTTTGCTCTGAGCTCAGGAGTAATGTTGATGGTGGATATGAAAATAGCCATGCACCAGTTCTGTCTCTTCAAGCAATTAGGTGTCTTGTGCCCCTTAACAACTTACAGCTTACATAAGTTGAACCTGGGTTTACCACCAGTGAGCTGTTCACTTAATAATGCTTTAAGAGCAAAGACTGCTTTTGCAACCAATTCCAAAACCAAAGTGGTTTTCATTGAATAAAATCTGCAAAGAATCCCAGTTTCCTGTGAAGAGGCACACTGTTGATGTCCTCCTAAAACAGAATACATATAATCTGAAAAAGGAGCAGAATGGGAAAAATAAATGGGAACACCTTTTTTTTACCCTTTAAGAAAAGACTTCTTCCAGCAGCAGAAATTTCAGGAGGTTGGCTCAGATTGGTGGAAGAAGTTAAATATGCTGCAAGTTCCCTGCACAGAGGGTTCAGAGGCAGTCAGGTGGCTTCTAGCACATCATCTGGGCCCAGAAACTGTACAGCAATACTCCTGCAGCTATGTCATATGAGTACACCATCTCAGAGGTGTCTGCACTTCTAAAGTTGGTGCCTTACATTTTTCCCCATTCTGTTCTCATTGCAGTTGCTTACTTAGTGAATAACCTCAATTAACCTGTGTTGCATGGCTCCCAGTTTGGGTTTCTCTGGGTTTACCCTACCTTTCCTGCCCTACCATGCCCACAGATAACTGGGAATTCACTGTACTGCACTGATAAAAGTCCTTGGTGGAATGATCCTAACCCTATTAGGGTCTTCTCTCCAGATGTTACATAAAGGGGTAACTCTTCCTCTGCTTTATGTTTTATCTATATCCTGTGAAGCCTGTGAGTGTTCACGTTTCGGTAATAACTGCGATCCCGCCAGTGGCCGCTGCATCTGTCCTCCCAACACTATTGGAGAGATGTGTGACAAATGTGCACCCAATTACTGGGGCCATGACATTGTCAGTGGCTGCAAGGTGAGTGGGTCTCTATTTCCTCTGTTTATGATCTCTTTTGCATGGGGTAAGTCCAGTAGTTTGTAGCTGGAACACAATTATAGGTTTGCGAATAGTGGTTTGTCTCTATATTTTGAGTTTTGGTGTCAGGCTGGTATCTGTTACTGAACTCTACAGATCCTCGGTCTCAGCTATGCGGCCTGTGACACTGTGAACTGCCTGTTGATACTGCTGTAATGCTGAGCCAGTGTCCTGCTCGAGCCTGGTTTCTTTTCTTATAGCTGTGTTTAATGTGATTGAGGAGATTGTCACAGTCTTGTACTATGTTTGTAGTTGTATAGTTACAGGTAATTGACAGTGCATTTGGAGAATAAATTTACTTTGGCCCTAATTGTGATACCCCTGGGAATTTGTAATTGAAGTTTACTCGAGAAGGACTTCCACTTCTGCATAAGAAACAAGGAAGAGAGAATAAAAGAAATAGTCACCTTAGATGTATAATGCACTTGCTTCCTATGTTCATAAAGGGGAAATAAACCTTCTCATAGCCTTTAAATCCTTCTTATTCCAGTGTTCGACACAGAGTTAAATAAAAAAAAATCTTAAAGGAAGGGAAGAAAGGAGAAGGAATAGGAAAACAATAATAGTATGTCAAAGTGGCCATAAAAGCTGTTGTTAATGTCCTGCCCTTGAATTAAGGGGAGCAGTATTTGGTTAAGGCTGGAACCTGGTGACAGTGAATATTGTATAAAGTTCAAACGCCTTCTCCTCTCTGCTGTTCTCACTGATGAGAGATTTATAGTACTGCTACAATTACTCAAAAAAAAACGTGTCTTGTCTGAACATGGTCATGCACCATTAATGTTCTTTTTTAAAAGGCTGTTTGTCATGACGCTTAGGCTGCAAACTAATTATTGAGAATGATTTCTTTTTCTGTATGTATGGAATACTCCTCTTATGAAACCTCTGCTGTGCTGCTGTGATATAGACTCCTGGCTTCTGAAACCAGACTAATGAGGTTGAAGACCTCTGTTTGAAATCTGGAGTATATTCACTGATTGCCTTTTATGTGAGCACATTATTATGACAGTTCCATGGCACCACCTAAATTAATAATGATCTATCAGCCCACATCTTTTTCAGTATGTTGCAGCTAATTTCTGCAAAGTGAGATGTGAATCTCCTGCTTGCACTCTGTAGAAGATCTCTAGGGCTGTTGTAACTCAGGGGATAGAGAGCATTGCATAAAACTTCTTGCTCACAAAATAGACATAACATCTGATTGTAATTTAAGTTTTGATACTGCACACCAGGCTATTTCAGTGTATAGTGAATAATTTGCTTTCTAAGCTTTATGTTCAAATATACCTTGTATAGGTTCTTTCTGTCAGAAGGTTTTATCTCTTAGCTTAGGTATCAGTCTAATATTTAACGAGTTAAACAGTTTCTTTGGTGTTCAGTAAAGATTGAATGTGAGTGTTTCCTGTATATAATCACCTTTATAAATGGTCTTTTCAGCTCAGAAGAAAGGTGCTGTAAGTATTCATGTAATAAACAGTTTTGCTTAGAAACAGAATCCACATTTCCCTCTTTTCTTTTTCAATTTTGTGTCCTTAATTTTAGCAAGTCTATCCACGTCAGTTGCTGTGGTAACCTGTACTACTGGCACTGACTTTCCTCAGTCAAGCTGCAATTCTCCGTGTGAGATTCTGGTCATGCCAGTGATCCCGGCAAATGTCCTGTGCTGACTTTGCAATACAGTCACAGTAATACCACTGAGGGATTCTTCTGTTCTTTGGAAGCCTGTGACTTTCCCTGCTACTTACTTCTGTATTCAATACCTAGACCCCATGGCAAATCACCTATTTCTACCCTTACCTGCCTGCACATATCTGATTCTGTGAGCAGGTTTACTTCCCAGTTCACCAGATGACTGAATCCTTTCCCATGTAAATTACTATCATCGAAGAGTCCTCTTTGTACAAAGAAGTGAGCTGTCTGGTGAATGAGTAATAAACATTGAACTAGATTCCACTGGGACCACTGCCTGTGAGCAATTCCAGTTTTAGTGAAGTGGTCTGAACATGACCTGCAGAGGATTTACATAGAAAGACCTTTTTAGAGAGCACTTAGAGTTTTTAAGTTAATTTTGTCTGCACAGTATCCCAGTGATACTTTTAGATTTATTTCATTTCACTGCCTAACTTATCAGTGGTAAGTAATACCTGTCCAAAAAGAAAACAGTCTTGTGGATGTAGTTAGTGTAATTGCTTGACCCTTGTTGGATAAAGATAAATGCCTAGCCTTGTCAGTCAGATATGTTACCTTCAGACAGTGAAAATTCACTGCTGTACTTTATTTATAGGTGTTTGAAAGAGATTATTTGATTTTTTGCTGAGGTTTTTGGTTTGGGGTTTTGTTTGTTGGGTGCGTTGGTTGGTGGGTTGGTTTGTTTTCAGAAGCACAATTGCTGTTTTCTCCTTGTTTCTCTCCTTTTTAGCCCTGTGACTGCAGCCCCATTGGAGCCCTAAGTTCTCAGTGTGACTTAAATACAGGCTGTTGCTTCTGCCGCCCTGAATACTCTGGGGATAAATGCACTGAGTGCAGGTTGGGTTACTGGAATTATCCACAATGTGTTGCTTGTCAGTGCTCCCTGGCGGGGATTGAACCACAGAGCTGTGAAACAGAGTTGGGGAAGTGCTCGTGCATCGATCATACTGGCCAATGCAGCTGCAAGGTGGGAGAATGAAGGTTGTAAGCTGATCTTATAGCTGCTGAGAAGTTTATTCCAAAGTTCATTGACATTTGTACTTTCCTGTTCCTTATCAGTTGCTTTTTCACACACTAACACTTGCCAGGATAGCATCCTCTTAGGCTGTCTCTTCTCACCTTGTATTTCTTCCCATTCTTACAGAACTGTTGCAAATTTAACTGCATCCAATACAATACTTATTCAGATACTTGGGAAATTAAAAGCAAAGACATCAGAAATAATTGTATGCCACAGAGCTAGTTCTTTGTAGTACAATGACCTAGAGGGAGTCAATATTGATCATTTTATGAGTAGAATTCACTGAACTAGGATCTGTTCTTCTGCATAGAGTGTGTCCAAGTCAGGATCACTAAAGCAAAGACTTTTGATGGCATTACCCGCAAACTTCTTATTTGGAATTGTTCTTCCAGGAACAACACACGTAGGTGATTTGAAAATTGGCTGCATTTTTGGGCTTAAAGACCAATAATTGATGATTTGACATGCAACTGGTAGCCAGCAAGCAGAGTATCCCAGAGCCAATATATTCATCAGAGACACAGATGACAGAATTCACCATCCGCAGATATGAGAAAATTGCTGATTTGGAGGAGGTAGAGGTTGACATGCTGAACAGTTAGAACTCCAGTCTAGAGGGTCCTTGAAAAGCCTGATGATTGGGAAAATAGAAGGGTCATGAACTGGAGTGGAATAACCTCAGGAATCAGTAGTTTGGGAGGAAAACGTCTGAGTGGTAATTCTGCTGAAAAGCATATAGGCTTTGGCGAATGGCAAATTGAATATAAGCCAACCATGTACTCTCATTGTAAAAAACACATACTGCCTACTGAGCTGGATGCATTGGTCGTGCTGGCCAATGTAGATGCAAGATAGGACATCACAAAGAGCATGACCAGCAGGGGAAAGCCTTCATCCCTCTCTACTCAGTGCTGGTAAGATACTATTTGGAAATGCTGTTTAGCTTTAGGACCTGGTTCAAGAGTGTTGTTAAGAAACTGGAGAGGATCCAGAGAAGAGCTAGAAGGAGAGCTGGTGATCTCTAAGGGTATACCAAGAGAGCTGGACTCAGTCTGCAAGAAACAGAGACTAAGAGAAAATGCAGTTACAGTCTATAGACCTTACAGAGTAGCTGATGGAGTAACGTCCTTTCTGATAATAGCAAAAGATGAGACAAGGCGTAATAGCTGCAAATGGCAGCTTGGGAATTTTGGGTTGGATATTAGGAAAAAAAAGCAAGTCACTGGGAGGGTTATGCAGCGCTGGAACAGATTATCCAGAAAGGTTGTGAAATCCCTGTTCTTGGAAGATTTCAAGGATTGGCTAGAAAGAGTCATGGCTAAACATAACTGGTATTGGTGATAGTCTTGCAGGAGATTTTTAAAAGTCACCTCTAGAAATTCCTTCTGTAATTTTGATTCATTCTTCTCCTTGAAGGACTGCATCAACACAAAGTGAGTAAAATGGAAGGATGAATTTAAATTATTGAATTGCCAGGTAATTCTTTTGTTAAATGGGAACCAGTCACTCCATTCTGAGTTTAAAGGATAGACTCAGTGGAGAAACTGTAGAATAAATTAGATTGGAAGGGACCTATGGAGGTCATCTAGTCCAGTGCCTTGTTTGAAAGACATTGCTGAAGCAGTATTACCAAGGATGGAGATTTCACAACTTCTTTGCGTAAACTCCTTGACCACCTTCCTGTTTTCCTGGTGCATACGAACAGAAAACATCATGTTTTATTTCAAAAATACTGTCTTATTTGATGGTGACACCATAAGAAAACTGGAGTGAATTGATTACCTTGAACCATCTGAGTAAAACTCAGTGTTATTTGTCCTATATCATCTTCTGAAATGGAATAATAGAAGTATCTCAAACCTTTCAGCCTCTCCATGATGTGCTCCAACCCCTCTAACCATCTTGATGGCCTTTTCTGGAATAGGTCCAATATGTCATTGTCTTTCTTTTATCTCTTGTAAGCACTACGTAGAAAGACTGGAGGTTTATGGCATTTTTAAATAGAAATGTTTCTTTGTTGATTTTTTTTTTTTTTAAGGCTAATATATTTACTTCTTTGTTTCTGTAAATGCAAATTAACAGTATATATTTAGCTGATGATAAGAAACTGCAATTGACATGAAACAAAACAAAAAGCAAGTAACATTCACAATTTATGACAGAAAATGGACAAATAGTACTGAACTAAGTCAGCAGTTCTTTTTTCCCCCCAGAATATAAATCTAAGGTTGAA
This sequence comes from Merops nubicus, assembly GCF_000691845.1. Taxonomy (NCBI): domain Eukaryota; kingdom Metazoa; phylum Chordata; class Aves; order Coraciiformes; family Meropidae; genus Merops; species Merops nubicus. Next base: position 42,942 of record NW_008586369.1, on the reverse strand, counting down.
TTTAAATCTAGGGCTGGTTAACCTTTTGTGTAACTTTTTTGAAAGAGTCATATATTGGAGAAGCAAGATTTTTATAAAATGGTAATAGTTCCCATTTAAACCTGCTGTTAGAGCTGCAAAAATGAGCTTTCAAAGGCTCAGGAGCCCCTTTGTCAGCACTGACAAAAAGCAGAAAAATCTAAGCTAAATACAGTGTATTTGCTGATAGAGTTACATGTGGAAAAGAGGGTTAAAAATGGTAAATCCTGGGGGATAATGTTGGTTTCCTGTATAAGCTTTGGAAAGTTGAATTTATTTTTTTATTGGCTTCTTCACATTACTCTCAAGAGAAAAAAAAAAAGGGGGGGGGGGGGGGGGGAGCGGGAAGGAGGAGAAGCCAGCCAGTGCTTTCATATTGGTGATTTGGTTTAAATACCTTGGTCTCAGCATGAAAATTATTTTAAAAAGCTATGCATAAATTATTGTGTATCTAGCCCTATCTGGTGTAGCTTTTTATTTGGACTAATTGAAAAATGGAAATAAAAGCATTGACAATACAACAGCGAAACATTTCAGCCTTGTTAATACTGTTCAATGATGTGGAAAACAATCACAAAGAGGGGAAAGCTTTTCTCTACAGTATTTCCATTAAAATGTGTTTCTCAGCAGGAGCATTTAGTACAGTACCTTAAACATTCTGACTTGTCAAAGCTAATTCCTATGAAACAAAAGGCTTGATTAACCCTAGCAATTTCAGAAGGACATATTTTTTTCTTGTCTTATCAATGAGTTATTGAGCATGTCATGCCTAAAGTGCCATTTGATTTTTCTGTGCTTAGAACTGTCAGTAGTAAGCCAGCATTCATTGCTCAGAGCTACTTGGTGAATACAAATGCAAATGCCTCAATTAAGTTAATTTTATATGTTTGAAAACACATGTGATAAGAAACTGGAAAGTTCCTTGAATATTTCCTTACACTTATTGTTATTTCTTCCTGCACCCTGTTATTACCATTACTGTCTATTTTTTTTTTTTTTTTACTACTACCTCAAGATAAAGTTTGCCTTTTTTTGTTTTTTTAAATGTTCCCTCTCTTCCAGGTTAATGTGGAAGGTGTCCACTGTGACAGGTGCAAGTCTGGTACATTTGGTCTCTCTGCCAGAAACCCACTTGGCTGCAGCAGTTGCTATTGCTTTGGCCTGACTACACAGTGCAGTGAGGCAAGGGGGCTGGTTCGCGTGTGGGTGAGTAGGAAACTGCTGAGCCATGTAATGTGATAATGTTGTTTCCTGCTGGCATCTTTTAGTCAGGCACTGAGAGGCAGCTAGAAAATGGTCAAGCATTTAAGCAATCATTTTCCTCTCTATCTGTTAGAAGTAGAGAGAGGTATGTTCCATTAGGCAATCAAGGTCAAGGTATTCAAAGTAAATAAGTAGATTAGAAACCTGGTGATAGGATAGCTGACATCAAGCTGAGGTAAAGCTATTCAAACCCAGGAAAGGGCAAGCTAGTCGTGTGGGGAAATTACGCAGTCCAGTGCATTGTAACATCATCTCTGGTATATGATACACAGTTTACCCAGGTGTATTCAAGGGTCACAGATGCTTGTTGTCCAGCATAGATTTCCCATGGTTCAATTAATTTGCCTATTTTTGTTGTTGTTTTTTGTGTTTAATTTTTTAAAAAGAGTTTATTGAAGCTCTGTTTAAATCCAAGAATGGGAGAGTATAATCCATCAGAGTAAACAAAGAGCTCTATGCCTTTTTGTGGAAGAGTGCCTTGAGACCTGTGCTGGACTGACAAATAAATGGATACATCTAGTCTGCCTTTATCTGTATAATGAGCACAAAACCTGCATTGAGACCACTGCTGTCCATTGCTGCTGTGCCAGCTCCTCAGCTACATTCTGGAGAATCTATTTCTAATAAAAAATTACTGGTTCAGGCTCCTTGTATGGTCAGTCATATCTCTGCTGGGCAGCATGTCATCCATTGAGAGAATGTCTGCCTAATGCAAATGAGCCAAAGCCCCTGACTTCTTATGCAGAAGCATCAATTGGATAAGGATACTTTAGGCTGAAGTCAGGGTGTGACCTCTTACAAAAAAGTTCATATCTCTTGGTCAAAGTAATATGAATAACACTCATTCTCCCCTTCATTGTTCAATCCAATAGCACCTCTTTCACTTCCCGGTGGATTAAGTGATTTACCATGATCTGACCCGTTTTTTCTCATTATTTCAGTTTTTGCCCATCGTGTGCTGGTAGGCTGGAGACGTCAGCCTTTTACCACCTTTCAAGTTATAAAATTTAATCAAGTTTCATTACATCAACAGCACTGGAAAATTGTGCTTTGACCTTTGTTGCATCAAAAAGCAGAAACATAGTTTAAACCTCCTGATTATTTTGTGTCTCTTGATTAATTTCCTTTTATATTTATGCTCATATCTAAATAAGCGTATGTCCATGTCTTATCTAGTTTTTGGTACTCTGATCTATTTCAGCATGGATTCTCAGAGTTTTAAACTGAGTGAGACGGAGTTCGGCCAGATGCCAGTGGCTGTTTCAGATACTCTCAGGTGCTTCAAATGGCATTAGAAACTAAACAAGCAAATTGTGTCTTTTATGACAATAAGGCAAGGATGAAATGAAATTCAAATGTGTTGATCCCTTTCTTGATATCTAAAGTAGCAAGCAGTAAAATATGGTTATGATAGGAACTCAAGAAATCTCGTTTAGGGCTGGCAACGCTTCCATATCTGATCAATCCAGAGATGCTGCTGTAAATGGAAATACCAAGATGCTTAAAGTACAGTACAGGGCTTGGTTGATGCCTCATTACCTGATTGGTGTCTCATGAACAGCCTGTTAATGGAATGACTGTTAGAGATATGTCTCTGCATTTATTTCCTTCATTTTCTTCACTCTTTGAGAGAAAATAATTTAGATGCCAGACCTTTGCATTTGTTCACACAATTCCAGTGATACTTTCATCTGCACAGAATAACTAAGACTCTTATTACAGTTTTTGATCTAAATAATGATTTCTATAGAATGCTATTGAGACTCTTTCAACAAGTCTAAGAAAATTCCAAGTACCTAAGTGGCATCCTTGTATTTTTCATTAAATCTGGATTTGGAGCTACAGAAACCCTGAGTCCTCACTCTCTGCGTATTGCCTGGAGAACACTTAGCTTGAGTATTGCATAAAAGTAGCGAGGGATCAGGCACTGTGTTCCACAGCCCCAGTGTTCTATAATAAGTGTTGGTGAGAAGTATGCTTCTTTGTAAGGTACATTTCTCACAATCCAACAAGAAGAGGCCCAAGACTGAAATTGCATTATTGCAATCGCTTCAATAAAATTCATGGGGTTATTCACTGATGAAACTATTTTAACCAGTGCTAGGACATTCTTTGTTAACATGGGGACAAGGTGAAAAAGGCTTGAGGGGGGAAGTCATTACTCTCACCGTTTATACCTGAAGGAGTAGTAAGAGTGTTTTGTGACAAATTGATCATGATGTGAAATGAAATTATCTAGAAGTTGGTTGGTTTTTTTTTTTGTTTTGTTTTTTAAACAGAGAATTTAAAGGCTAACATTTCATGGGGAAAAACAGATTGAGTTTCTTCTTGGTTTTTTTGAATACCTATAGGTGACCTTGAAGCCAGAGCAAATGATTCTGCCACTAGTGGATGAAAACCTTCAGCACAGCACTCTTTCAGGGATAGCATTCCAGCCTCCTGAAATAGTAGCAAATATAGAACAGGTGATGCAGGATCTTCGGTCAGAACCTGTTTACTGGAGACTTCCAGAGCAGTTTGAGGGACGAAAGGTAAACATAAAATTCCACTGAATACTGACATCGATTTGTATGGGTTTTTTTAGTCTTCTATTTGTATTCTGCAATGCCTGTTTTCCCTTCCAATAAGCAAGTCATCATACAGTGGAAGGTACTTCAAAAGAAAATAAATGCCATTACATTACTAAAAACTATTTGCTGTTATCATGAAAATTCATAAGTCTGTTATATAAACACTATTTTAAAATAGATATATACAGACAGTAACATAATATTATTCTATGGGACAGATTGTCTTATAAAAATGTTATTTGAAAAATTAAGCTGCATTAATTTAATATGACTTTCCTGTAACTTTTTGTATCTCTCCATTTTAAATTAAAAACTACCTAATCTTTGTAAACTCTGCAGGAGAAAATGTTTGAAATAACACTCCCTTTTGATATTGTCATGTGCCTCTGTCACAATTTATTTTGTACTTCTGATATTTCTTAGTTTGTCTTGGAAAAGTTTAGATATTTCTGTAAATAAAAACTTTGGGGAGCATCAAGGCACATATAAAGAAACAGATAACATTTTGATTTTAGCATAGTACAAAAACGAATTGCCAATGGGTATTTTTGAACCCAGCCTTTGTCCCCAGATAGTTCTACAAGTCCGTTTCACTGTTTTCTACCAGACACACATTCATCAGACTGCACACAGGTACAGAGTGTGTCTAACTCTCACATATGTCCAGGAATTTATTTTTAGCTAACTGAAAAGATTTCTTTTTCTACTTTCTGTTTTGCCTTGTTAGCTGACCGCTTATGGAGGGAAACTGAAATATGCAATCTACTTTGAAGCACGAGAAGAGACAGGTTTTACTACTTACTACCCACAAGTCATCATAAGAGGTGGGCCTCCCACCCATACAAGAATTATTGTCCGGCATATGGCTGCCCCTCTGATTGGGCAGCTGACAAGGCATGAGATAGAGATGACAGAGGTAACTTTTCCATCTGTTTTTTGTTTGTTTGTTTGGTTGGTTTTGTTTTGTTATGTTTTGTTTTTTTGTTTGTTTGTTTGTTTTTCACCAGAACTAAAGCACCGATTTCTTTTTAAAACTGTTAATAATCTGGTTTTGTATTACTGCCTTTACAGCATGAATGGGAATATTATGGTGACGAACAAAGAGTCAGGAACACTATACCCTGGGAGTATTATCATGATGACCCAGGTATCAACAGGACGGTGTCTCAGGCAGATTTCACCTGGAAACTTTATGGGGATGACTCAAGACCAAGTAGAGCTGTATCCCGGGAAGACTTCCTGAATGTGTTGTATGATGTTCATTACATTCTTATTAAGGCTACTCACGGCAACATCATGAGGCAGAGCAGGTAACTATTTCATGGAGTGCTCTGACATAGTGCAGTAGTCACAGATAACCTGACAGAGCTCACAGCTATTCTGAGCAGAATTTTTATTCAGAGAGTCATCTCTAAGCAGTTGCTGAGAAGAACAGAAGCAGTAGGCATTCAGCATACCAGAAGATACAGGAAAGGGAGATTTTATTTAATAGAAAATCAAAATCACAACATACAAATGAAATCTTTATTTTCAGGCTCCTAGAACAGAAAACACATCTAAGCATACACATCTTGAAGCAAACCCAAAGTATTTTTTTAAATAAATGTCTACTTTATGAAAAAATTATGCTGGAATTAATTTTCTCTTGCAATTGGGAAATGAAGTAAAAAGTCATTAAAGTACTCCTTTAATGAATTGCTACTTAATCCAGTATATTAGAGGCAGATGCATTCAACATTTTCTATTCAGTTTATTCATTAATAAATTAGATGATAGAATAAAAATAACACTTAGTAAATTTGAAGTGGACATCAGACAGCAAGATAAGAGGAATAATGCAAAAATCTGCTGCAGTCTAAAGGAGAACTATACAATTTTACACACTAAAAGGGGTAATCAATTGAACAAAAAATTAATAACTACTTAGCTACCTATTCTTCAAAGAGGGATCTGTTTACAACATGTCACCAGATGATCATGATTCAGTAATGATATTCTTGTTGAGAAATGCTAATATTCTAGTTGCATATATAAGCAGATATATCACACAAAGTGAAAAAAATTAATCTCTTACTTCCACCCAACACTAGTAAAGCTTAAGGATCAAGTTTTGGGTACTTGAATTCAAGAAAAAAATTATTCAAATGTTCAGAGGATAACAGTGAACAGCATCACACACTAGAAAATACAACCTGTAAGAGAAGATACAATGAACTAGATTTATTTAGAAACTAGAAATTGCCTTAAGATGAATAAAATGTCACAAAGAGAAAGAAAATAATCAGTTCTCTGTTGCCCTGGTGGGTAAGTCAAAAAAGAAATGAGCTTAAACTTCAGCAGGAAAGATTCACATTAGACATGAGAGAAAAACTCCTTGGGGGCAAAAAAGTCCTGGAATAGATTACACAGACAATTCCTAGATGTTTTTAATAATGAATTCACAATATCCTTTGCAAGCAAGATGTATTAGCAAGGACACAGAAATCATTGGAGATACTCTCCAAAGGTCTCCAGATCTTTTTTATGATTCTACCATAAAAGCAATAGGCTAATATTATTTCTAGATTTCTAGGTTATAAATAGGTCTATAAGAACATGACCTTTGGAGTTTGAGGGTGAATAGTAGGGGCAGATACCATGCAACTTTGCATCATTGTGTGACAGAAAACAGTCGTTGCTGCTATTGACTATATTTAAAGTGTAGCATTTACAGAAAAGCATTCATGTTGCACTGGCTAGGTGTTAAATATTTAGATGCCATAAATATTTTACGTTGATTTCATTTGTTTTTGGCATAGTCCATTTAGGATATGGTGTTACAAGAACAGGGAATTCCTGTGGCAAGAGTTATGAAAGTAACTCAAACATGACATGAAAAATTTGAGAAGCATTTCCATGTTTTGTGCTTGTTTCTTCTTTCCCTTTATGCACTATAAGCCCTAGTTCAGATGTAGCAGCAAAAATTAAATACTGTCTCAGCTCGAGCATCATAAGTAAAGTTACGAAAACAAAATTTTGTTTTCATTACTTTGTTCTGAGATGCATATGACCATTGTGACTGAACTAGACCTGCATTGTAAAACATTGCCATTTTATCAAGGCAGGTTTGCAAGGTGACACTTAAAGAACCAAAATGTATTTTTACGACATCACATTTCAGAATGTGGCATTTCATATGACAGCAGGACTTAGCGAAGTGTTCATCAAGTCTTTTGAGTAACTTCATCTGAAGTCATAACCTTGTATATAATATCATATTTGATTTTGGAGGTGGTCATGTTACAAAAGATTTTTATGACCTGTCTGGTTACATAGGTAACATTTGTTACACAGCATCTGAAACTTTAAGTAGAAAATAAACTGAAGGAATACATTATTCTTTTTTTCAAGTTAGCACCTTGAGTGCTTTCAGAGGAAGTTTTGCTTACGGCCACAAAATAAATCCCCCAAAATATTTTTAAAGGTTAGTGGGATATTAGCTGGCATAAGAATTGAAGGCTTTTATTAAAAATAGTCTGTAAACCTCTAAAGGATAATATTTCTGCTCAACTTTAAGCATATGTTTGAATTAAGTGACTTATAATAAAGCAGCCCTTTTCTAAACAAGTAAAGCTTCTCTTTCTACCTGACTGTGCATAGTGAAGGAAGTATAAAGCAAAAGAAACTGTGGATGGGAGGAGGAAAATATCTATGCAGACTTTTAAATTTTTTTAAGGTTTTTAGTAGTACTTTAATTTCAATTGCAGAGTTTAAAAACTGCAGATAAGTGATAAACTGCAGGAAAAGCATTTTAAAATAAATTTAAAGCAGTGGCAGTTAAAGCAGTTGGAAACATAAAAATAGCCTAGTTCTAACGTTCACACTGCATTAGCTATATAGTTTAGCAGCAATGCTAATGTTATTTCTGCTTCAAAGCTGCAGCATTACTAGTGATTTAGAGTGTTCTGCTCAGAATCCGAAGCCAAACATTTTTCTCCGATATTGTTCATTTTGTTGCCCTCATTTTCACATTGACCACTCTAAATTGGAACATTTTTTTTTATTAGATTTTGTTATGCTTTTCAGGCAACTGGGCTGTGATAGTAAATTAGTTTGAATTGGGAGTATACTTTCAATTTGACTGTGAATTATTTCAATATCCCTGACACTGATCAGGTAGCAGTGGTTGGACTGGTGCCTATTAGACATGTTCCAAGAATCAACCTAGCCTGACCTTCCTTAAGTAACATTTTCACACAAACAACAGGTAGCTTCATGGTCCCAGAGTTTATTATTATGTAAATACAGCTTTCTGACAGTAAATAGGGTTTTTTGCAGCACATAGAGGGTTGTCCCAGCTTTTAAGATGATGGGGAGTCAGATTTTATTTTGTTTTTCCATTAAATGTACAGAGATTTCAATGTAAGCTTGCATTGGCCTATCAAATCTGAACGGTTTTGCCTTCTTTCTTTTCAGTCTTCTGTGTTGACCTGGCTTTTTATTGTTTGTTTGTTGCGGCAGTGGGAATGGGTGCATGTTTCATTTTCCCTGCTCCACTAAACCCCTTTCTTCAGATAGTAAGAAGAAAGCCCAAATTTTAAGTTCCTAGATGATTTTAGGATTTTGCATTGACACAAGGTATCATGATTTATGAGTCAAGTCACCTAAGCTCAGTCACAAAATTCTCATCTAGGTCCTCAGTGGGTCTTTCATTTTCCTACAGTCGTCCTGATGTTGGTGCCTGTATGCCAGTGAGCAGAAGAGCATCACTCAGTCACTCTGTGTAATGGTTTGAAAACAAACCAGTGAGAGACTCCAAGTCAGAAATACAATTTAATAAGAAAAAAAAAAAAAAAAAAAAAAAAGAAATAATACAAAGAAAAACAAAAGACAGAGTCAGAAAACAACCTGCTCCATACAACCTGATCCTCTGTAGTTAGGGTGGTGGTAGCAGTCCAGATGAAACAGTGGCCTCGTAGAAAAGATCTGGTAGCTCTTGTCCTCTGGAAATCCAATGGGTAAGGCCCCCTGTGCTGTACTGAACCCCAGTTTATATCCAGGTGGGAGCACTTGGCTCCTCCCCCTGGGTGGAGCATCTCACAATGGGTTGATATCAGTCTATGAGTCATGCAGTGGGTCCTTGATGGTCCATTAAACAGAAATAGCTCCTGGGGGGAGCTCTGTATGAGTCATGGGGCGAGGCATGGATGGGCCCATTAACAGGGAGGACTCCTCCTGCTGGGTGGGAAGGTGTTAACATCTCCCCTGACCTTGAACCTCTTTCCTTATCTGTTATAGCCTGGGGTGTGAGGTCTGTCCTGGGCAGCTGCTACCCATGATTTTCTTAACAGCCCATGAGCACTGACATAGAGAGTATAGAATATACAGTTTTGGTTCTACCCACATAAGGATAAACTGGTCCCAGCCCCTGTAACCATGACACTCTGTAATCAAGGTTTAGGAGTAGATGAACAGACAATGAACACAAGGAGGAGATGAGGAGTTCTGTGAGCATCTCTGCATTAGCCCAATGCACAGACAGTGAATAGACTGTAGCAGCATTTTCATTTATTTGGCTCATTTATCATATGTTCTTCAACATTTTATCTTAACCTGGCATTTTATTTGAAACTTGAAAATGTACACTATTCTACCATTTTTGTTTCTCAAAGACAGTCAGGAATTCCAGATAACAGAGTTCATTTAAACAGACTTAAAGTCCCCCCCCCAAATAAAGTAAGCTAAAAGAACATCATTGTGGTACATTAGGATTAAGTGTATTTCATTACATATTATGTTTGTTGTCTTTGTCCGTGATGTACTCAACCCTATTTGGCAGGTCTTTCCATGCATGCTGCAAAGACGGGGTGACTGGGAAGCAAGGATATTATTATTAATGCAATCAGGCAAGTGTTTGGAAAGTTAAAATGTCAGAAGCTCTGCCATTAAATATATCCCTTTCTGGCACTAGCAGATGCTTCTGTAGTAGGATTTCTTGTTTGCTTGAAACTGTTTATATTGTTCGTATAAATGATCCTAACAACAGCAGCAAAAGGGATATCTGTCTACATATCTTAAAATTCCTGCTAAGAGGGCAAATGTCCAAAGTTTTTGAAATCTGCTCTAGAGCTTGTTAGGTTGCTTTAGTTGCTGAGGATAGATTTTATTTTTTTTAATGGTTGCCTCATTAAAAGCTCATTTAGTGAACAATTTTATTACTGTACCTCTGAGAGTCATGAATTGAAACTGCATTTAGTATGTGACTTCAATTTCTTAATGGGTCCCTCTAAATGAAGAATCAGATATGAGCTTTTGTTAATAGTTTGGCTGAAAAGAGATTAAAAACAGAGATAGACTCAAGCAAGAGAGAAAAGTTGGTTATACTATTGCCTAGAAATGGAAAATGAGACTACATGTGGTGGTAGCTTTGTTGTTTCCTTAGGAGAGGCAAAAATAGCGTTCTTTGTCTCCTGAAGATCAAGAAGCCTACAATCGGCCAAATAAGACTGTTTTCTCCCATGACAGCTGACTGTGTACCAACTTGAATTAGTGTTTGACTAATCTTAGTAGAGATGTTTACACCTTTTTTTCAGGATTTCTGAAATCTCCATGGAAGTTGCTGAAGGTGGCACTGTGTCTGGGATGACTCCTCAGGCTTACTTGATTGAGAAATGTGACTGCCCATTGGGTTATTCTGGTTTGTCTTGTGAGGTACAGTACTAACCTGACTTCCAATAGAAGTCTTTGCTCTTTCTTTGGTCCATTCATTAGCAAAATGTTGTAAGTAATGGGAGTGTGAATTCATTTAACTGGCAACAACTATCCCTTAATTTAATTACCGATATTCTTTCTCTCTAAGGTATTTCTCTCACAAGGAATTTTTTTTTTTTTTGCTTTAGGTAAATATGCCACTGAAACCATGGCAATAACTCAAATACTTAGAATACAGGAAAGTGAGGAAAGTGACCTTTACTGGTTCAGTATCTCTGAGGCTGATCTCTGTGACTGATGCTAACTCATCAAGCATTTTTGAACAGATAAGTTTATGATACTGTTGTAACAGCACAATCTGCTGTAATTACAATCTGTAGGACTATGTTGTCGTGTTATGGTGTGGCCATAACACATAATACAGTTACGGTATCATATCTTCCAAAAGGCTGAACTATATCCGTCATTTTAGTGTGACCACGATTCACAGAAATTATGGAGAAAAAGACAGGAAACTACAATGTCAAAAACAAAACAAAAACCAAACCCAAACCAACAACAGCTGTTTCTCTAAATTCTTGATAGTGGTAACTAAACTACAAATTAACAGTTGTAATAGTGAATAATTAAAGGTTACATGCTACTTATTCCTGAATCTGTCAGTTGAGTGGAATTCACCGAAGTATAAAAACAAATTCCAAAACAAAAATGTTATAAAAATTGTAGCACCAAGCACTCTAAACAAAACCACGCAGAAATTTAAAATTCTGTTTTGTAAAGGCTTTCCAGATTTTTAAGTTTGCCTTGTTTGACATTTAAATTTCCGTATGAAGTTTTAGTAGCCTTATGATTGATTGAAATATTTTGTTTTGGAAAAGAAGTAAAGAGCATTTCAGTTATGATATCTTTAGTGTTTGTATTATAACAAATAAATCAAATAACAAGAAAAATTTTAAAAATAAGTCATTTCAATAGCAAAACTTGAAATGGTACATTCTGATAGTTGGTCACAAAGGCAGTTCATAGCTGAAAACCTGTAGATTCCTCAAATTTATCTTTTCTCTTGAAGCTGCTTCAATAGCATGCCTGTGTAGACCAACACCAACAGGATGAAAGTTGTCTGTTTTACTTTTATTTTACATGCTTGACTGCCCAAAATAGCACTGCAAAAATATTAAAAATGTAGATGAGAACCATTCTGTAGCACGTCTGTGCTTCATCAAAGAAGTTTCTTAGAAGATGTTTTCAAAGCTTTAGGAAATGTCTACTGTGCATATTCAAACTGTCAGTTTTCTGAATGCTTATAATTTATCTAAGTGGATCTATGAATATACATTGAACAGAGCCACTGAGTTCTGGCAGATATCTTTCCATTTTACTCCCCCACAATTATTCTTCCAGTGCTGTTATAGGACTCACATAACAAGATCTTGCTCGGTACATACACAAAAGCTTGCCTCCTATCAAATTTCAGTGCCCCATGTGTCAGTGATGGAGCTGCTTCTAAAGAGGAACAGAAGTTCAAGAACACATGGTCCAAATAGTGCATTTTGCTTTATTCTTAGAAGCTATTGAATCACTGTGTCTTAAAATGAAATAAAATAGATGTGAAACTAATGGAAGCTTTTGTCCTGAACCATTGGAGTTTGGTAAATTTCTAACTCATTGAACACTGGGAGGAAAGTGTTAGTCAAGTGAGTGAGCTTGGTGCTCCTTATGCATATGCAGTATTTATTTATTTTACTAATGTAAATATTTTCGTGCTAAAGATTTCATGTTTCCAAACCATGCAAGTTTATAGAGAATCAACTGGCTTGTATGCTTTTGTAAAATGAAACTTGTAGTAGGTACCAGAGCAACTGCTTAAGATTTAGTAAGTTGACTGCAGAATAGAAGTTAGTATTTTTGAACGTCTGTGCTCTTCATGATGAGATTGCCAGTCTTTCTCTGTGCAAAACACCTTCTTTTCACTTTTAGACAGCACTAGCAATTCTGTTGCTAGATAGAGATAGCAGGCAACACCACCATGAGTGTTCTGAAAATTCCTCGGATATCCTACGTGGGACTGTGTAAAGGGCTCCCCCAAGCCAGCAGTGGGAGAAAATTTGCATTGAGCAACCAAAGGGAAAGATACCTTGTTATCTGCAACAATTCTGCTCCCTTCAGATGTTATGCAGGATTGTGCTACGCAGCAAAAGAAGCAAAAGGAACAGTGAGCTCATAGGAAATGTGTGCAAGGAAGTGAATGGAGTCATTTTCTTTGCACACTGTTTTGCTAAGAGCATACACCTGAATGTGTGTAAATACACATTTGAGAAATTAAGGGGCTCCAGAATTTTCTCGAAAGTACTCATTTAAAAAAAAAATACTGTAACAAATTGCATTTTCAAAGAAAAATATATGATAATGTAATTAGAACATTATTTTAATTCACACCCCCCAGAGGCTGGAATAAATGTCTCTGTTGCAACCTTCATACTTTGTGCTTAATTGTGCAATCTTCACATGCTCATAACTTAGTTTATTTTTAGTGTGCTCGGTGAAGGTTATGCTGTGTTCTGTGAAGGTTTATTTAATTTTAGCAGGAGGAAAAAAGCATCTGATAGCCAGGCATTTTTTAAGCAAATTCTAACAGGGTATATGTATCTATTTCATGATTTCTTCTGTAATTGCATTGTGAGGGCTATGTGTGTAGAAGCTGTTACTAGAAATGAAATTTTATGTCTCTTTTTTTTTTTCTTTTAAAGCCTGTAGCAGGCTGAAAGAGCAGTTGCAAGAGTTTTCCTAATAACTACTTCTGAAAAACCTCCAAACTAATAATGAAGAATGTAGTCTTCTTTATCTTTTGTCTGTGTCCCATTTCATCTCAGAAATATTTAGATCAAAATAGATTAGAAGAATTTCAATAGCATATCAGAAAAAAAAGAGAGATTAGGTTTGTTTGAGGCTATACCATATATTTACATCCAGATTCTAAAGTCACTCAGAACTTTTAAAGCTGTGCTTTGTACCATGTTTGGACAAGGATTTGGGGGGGGGGGGGGGGGGGGGGGGGGGGGGGGGGGGACAGGAGAGAGGGGATGAGAAGGAGGAATAAATTAGGAAATTGTAGTAGGATACAAAATTACTTTCATTTGAGATGATTTATCTAAATTGGAATTCTTCAGAAACCATGAAAAAGCAGTTACACTGTTTCTATGCTTCAGGGATCTTAATGTAGTCTAAGTCAAAATAAAAAGGGAAAAGCAGAAGTGAGTTAGATTACTTTCTTAGTGATTCTAAAGAAAATAATTGTGTTTATGCTTTTTCCATAACTTAGACTCCTGGAGGTTTTGGCAATGGTTATAAAACTGTCAGAGTGGTGTTGGATGGATAGAATCTATCATGTAAGCTAGTGCTTGACTGAAGAATCCTGCTTTTGATTATGAAAAGCTACTTACTCGAGATTCCCTTTTGTTTTATTTTGCATCCATTTTATTGCTGCGTGAAAAATGTACTAGTCTAATTCTTTCCAAAGAGCAGGTGGTCAACAGTAGGAAATGATTTCACCGAACAGATTTCACAGGGTCCTAGCACCACTGGGAGGTAGGGTTTATACTTGGGATGAGTGACTTGACTGTATGCACCTAGCCCTGATGGTCTGAACTATCAGAATGGTCCTCTCTGTTTTTTTATGTTGCCACAGCTGTGTACATTCTGGGAGCTATGTAGACATTTTCACATATTTGCATAATAAGCCTGAAATAAAGATCAAGAGCTTGATTTTGCATGTGTCAGCTTTGCTCGTAATTTTTGGGTTGCTCTCAGAGTTTTACTGACAAGCTTGAGTAGAGGAGACTTGGTGATAGATAAACTTGTCTTAGGGCTGATAGTCTCAAGACATGGAAAAACTTTATTATTTTGAATTCTGTACTTTTATAGTCTTTATATAGCTATAAATAATGCAGTCATGCAGCCTTTTTCTTGATTATTATCATTCAGCTTTTGTTTGTTATCCATCAGGCAGTATGTAGCCAGATATTAGCTTATCAAGTCTGAAAAATTCACCAAGGGTGAAGGAAGCAGAATCATCATGCTTGCTCTCCACATTCCATGCAAAAGATTTATTTTGAAAACAAACCTTATTCTTAAGAAGTGAAAGGAATGTTGCTTGATGCACAGTGAGAACAGTGAGGTGTTCTGCATCTAAATGAAAGGTCTCTCAAGTTGCAATATGAAAAGCCTGGTGCCAGTGTAGTGCGCCAGGGATTTTTCAGCAATGTTTCCAATTAGGACTGGCTCTTGTTATCTGCAAAGTACTGTATATTGTTTGTAACACAGCTGGAAGTCTGTCAGGTTCTTTTCACTACTTGTAAAAACTGGTGATTGGAAAGATGAGCTGGCAATGCTCCCCATACACAGTCCCCTCTGTAATGACCTGTTTTCTTCTGCATCTTTTTATTGCAGTCATGCTCTCCAGGTTTTTACAGGCTTCCATCTCCACCTGCAGGAAGGACACCTGCTCAGTCCTTAGGTGCCTGTGTTGTATGTCAATGTCATGGACACAGTACTATGTGTGACTCTGAAACATCGATTTGTCAGGTATTACATTTCTGAACTTATGCACTAGGTTGATCTTAATGTAAAATTCATAAGTTGTGTAACTGATCAAAAAAAATAGAGGACAATATTTTAATCCAATTTCACTTAAGTACATTAAGTGTCAAAGTTCAATGGAGGGGTCATAAAAGCAAACTACCTTTAGAGTTTTTTGTTCTGTATTTCTAGGGTTCAGATTATGTAGTGGCTTTTTTTCTCTGAGTTACCATTTGTGGAAAAAAAAAACAAAACAAATCAAAACAAAACAAACAAACAAACAAAACAAAACAAAACAAAACAAAAAAAAACCCAGATACCTGCAAACTAAAAAGATGTACTGTGTATTGTGCAATAAATATAACACTGCTCTTATAGGTAATAATACACGTGACCTGATATAGTAAGACTGAATTTTACTGGACTGTTTCTCCTGCTTCAATGTCTGGAACAGAGGATGGAAGGAAGAGTGAATGGGATAAGAAATTCCATAGGATATATCTGGCTAGCTACACATCTCTGTTCTTTCTCCTAGTAAATCCATATAGAACTCAGCAGGTATTTGATAGATGCTTAAAGCAAGCAGTTCTGTTGTGAATCATATCAAGGAGAGAGAAATTATGAATCAAAATAAGTTGGAAACCCTGAGGCTAGGAACAAAATGTTCTCTCCTTTCTTGAAGTTATCAAACACAGATTTCGTTCTGTCTCCTTCCTCTGCAGAATTGTCAGCACAATACTGCTGGTCACCACTGTGAGCGATGTGCACCAGGATTTTATGGCATAGTCCAAGGCTCTCCTGGTGACTGTCAGCCCTGTGCTTGTCCCCTGTCCATTTCTAGTAACAAGTAAGTAAGCAAACTCATGATACAGAATTACCTTTCCAGCAAGCAAGAATTTCATTTTGGGTTCGCTGTGTCCATTTTCAGGTGGCTACAGTGGAGCTGCATCATGAAAGCCATACTAAAAAGTTTTACCTCTGCTAATTGATTTTCCTTTAAAAGTCGGAAATTGCTCCCTTGCTAATTTGTGATTAATAAATTAATAAGTGCTGGAAAATGCAATACTCAACAGATAACAAATGTGTGTTATAAAGGTATTCTCGCAAATGAAGCTAGAACACAACTCAAGTACAATACAGCCACAAGGGAGCTGTAAAAAGTCTTGTGCTCATACATTATGTTGATATAAATGTGTTACAGTCCCTTTCTTGCTCCACTGTGGAATTTATTGATTCCTTATTTAATGTTACATGAGTTTTAGGCAATTTGTGAAAGATAGAATAATTTAAAAGCAATATAGTTATTGCAGCATAAATTTTATTGGTTGCTTTATGCTAATGAGCCTTGCCACAATGTCTCCGCATGTATTCCCAACAGATGATACTTTAGCACTTGAGATTTGTTTGTTGTTTTGCTAAGAAGCTCTTAATGATATTTGGAATCATACTGTAATACTGCTCTGAAAAGGTTTGTGTCTTATGATCGTTCTCTTGGAAAGTTGAAAGTGTTCCTTAAAGCCAATTTCCTGTGCTATTTCTGACCTCTTTTTAGTGAGTATTTCAGCCATTATATCTGAGAGGTTGCTTTGTTTTTTTTCGTCTTTATTCTTCCTTTTGTCATTTTGAGGGGGGTCCAAGGTTTATTTTGAAGGAAGGAATCCCTTTCGCAAACATCAGTAGCAAAACACATTGTGATTTTTCATCCATGATGTGTTTTTAAGAAGGCTTCAAAACCTCAAATACCAAACTAAGAACAACTGAAACAATGATGAAAGGGACTTACAGAAATACCCTTTATCTCAGAAAGTTCTGATGTGGTCTTAACTAAAAGTTTTTCTGAGTTGTATCCATTTTCAACAACGTTTTCTGTTATTACTTGATTACGTGTTCTATCTACTATTATCAAGAAAGGACATTCAATTTGCAAAGAACAAAATCAACTAAGAAAATTAATTACTATCTCATGATTAAGTGTATTTACTAATTTCAGACTAGGTGCTATTTACTTCTCAGCTTTGCACATCAGCAAATACACTGGAAAAAAATGTTTTCTGTTACTAATTGACATTAGGAAGTACTGAAAATATCACTTGATCCTATTTTTTTCTGTGTCTTAAGAAACTTTGGCTGCCCAGAAATACATGTGTTAGTTCAGAAAATGAACAGGACTCTTCAGGGTGGTTATGGCACTCTGCTACAAGAGTTTAGACATATTCTCCACACTGTGCTCCAGAAATCACTTCAGAATCTTATCTAATTGCTAATGTAAGCCATAGGAGGTGGGTGTCACTGAAGTGCTCCACAGCTGAGAAGTGTGTGGACTCCAGGTAGTATGTGTGCCCTGGGTGCACACCCAGGCTGCTGAGCTGCCTAAGGAAGGGAGGGTGAGCAAAGCACCAGTACCTTGTGCAGCCATATGTCCTGCGTGGCTGCAGATGTTGTCACAGCCACTTGTCATGCTCACATAGAAGTGATCATGAGGCTTTTTTGTTCAAAAGCCTTCAAAGAAGATAAGTGAGTAACACCTAGTCTGAAATTAGTAAATACGCTTAATCATGCGCTAGAAATCCATTTTATTATTGCTTTTGAGAAAGGAGTCAGATCTGAGCATGTCCAAAAAGAGAACTGCTTGGGGTTTATAGAGCTTAATTCAGATGTCTCTAGACATCATGGATGGGATTTCTACTTCTATTATCTGTAGGCATCAAGAATTTTGATACCTGTATAGTAAATGCAGGGACAGAGAACTATACATCTCACCCGTGTTAAAACTGAAGGGAAGTGCCATTGGAAAGAGGGCGGGGGGGAGATGTTTCACATGTGTGTATATGCCTGAACAGCTGGCTTAGACTGGATGCCTAGCATTTAGATGGAAAGGCCCAGGTGTCCATTCCGTAAAGCTACAGAATTAGGTGTAAAATGAGGGTATTGCACCTTGGATATGTGTGAGTTGTACAGCTCGCTGAAAACTCTTCAAGATACTATTAAGGAAAGAAATCTAACTACCTGCAGCTGTGGTGTGGTAGTTGAGCAATCATAATCAGCATGAAATTCAGATAGCATTATTATTTCATGACTGACATGATAATATTTGTGAAATAGTACAGTGCAATTACTTTTATTTATGAAATTTTGCAAAACGCCACCAAGATTTTAAATAGTACTTTTATACTCCTGTACAGTCATCAGTCAGCTTCAAACATGATGAGCTGAAAAAAAACAAAAAAAAACAAAGAACAGAGAGAATAAGTTGATCCTGGGGGTGTGGATCTATTTTTATAGAGTTGAAAATGTGTTGGATAATGAGTTCGTGGTGAGTAATAGATCAATTTGTTTACATCTTTTGCAAAGGTGCAATTTTATATACTCATTCAAGCATTATTGGATTAATGCATTATAAGCAAGTTGGAGTAGGATGCTGATGAAGGAGCTCTGGGCTTACCACTAGCCACCTCTGTGCTTTTCTAGTTCTTCTTCCACAAAGAGGTGAAGAAGTTTTACAGGGTTGCACCATTTTAATATTTTGTTGTATTTATTTTCCCCTGCCTTCACTTTTTGTGTGTTTTAACTGTCTGTGCTGGCACTTAATGCATGAATATTCCAGCAACATGGTACTCTGCATAGCTCCCATAGGTGCACACTGCAGTCACTAGTTACTCATCTATGTCATGGCTTAGTAAAAATAATCTAATGTATTCTATGATTAGAATACAACCCCTCCCTTATCATGAAGAAGGTAGCTTTTAGGTTTTGGTTTTTTTTTTTTTTTTTACTCTGTAGGCCAGTCTTTTCTCTTCAGTACATCCTTGAGAAGATCATCAGACACTGCCTTTTTGGAAGATTCCACATGGCTATCTGTAAACTCTTCACAGCTTACCCGCTTTGATTCAAAATAAATTAAATCAGACTGGAAAGTATAGTTGTTTGTTAGCTCAGTTTCTTAATCCGTTTCACATCCTCCCTATTACTACCATTTCTTGATCACTGTGAGTGGAAGCACCATTCGGTCATAGAAGCCTACAGCACGGGCACTGTTGTCTCCAGCCCCTCTGTCGTGACCCTCGTTGATTCTGCCCTTCCAGCATTTTTCTGATTTGTGCCAGTATCACAGCAAGACATGCACAAAATTCTTAATAGACAGGCGGGATCTCCCACAAGTGTTTATAACCGCCTAAGAAAATGCTGCCATTTACATTAAAAGTGGAGGTTATCGTGGAGCCTCGTGCACAGCTGACTAGGGTGAAATGATGCAATAAGGTGGAAAAAGTTTTTTATTTGCTTTTGTTTTAGTTTTAGCCCTTCTTGTGTTGCGGAAGGACCTAATGATTACCGGTGTACTGCGTGCCCACCTGGATATGAAGGCCAGTACTGTGAAAGGTAGGATGGATAGAGAAAGAAGAAAGAGGGACAATGAAGATATGAGACACATGAAGAAATGAAGGAGAGCAATGTCCTTCAATACTATAAACATATATTTACTAATATTTAAATACACATCTTCAGATAAGTTATTTCCTCTTTATACGTTGTTAATGTACATTTTTATGTACACCCACTATAAAATTATAATCAGTGTTGTTTGTATCACGGGTATTGTCCCAGTCTTGTTTTATGATTTGTGGGATTATTTTCCTCTGGGCCTTGGAAGTTAAACTGAAAAACATGCAATTTATATAAAATTAGATACCGTGTTTATAACGTCTTGATATCACTCATACCCTTTGTTCTAGTGGGTGACTATTGTGGCTTCATAGGCAAAGACTGAAAGACACTCACATGTAGCCTTATTATGACCAAAGTGCAAATTAATAACATGAACAGCAGAAGTTGTCCCATCCATAGCAGTATGGTGTGATTAAGATAATAAAAATCAGCAAGTGTCTACTATGAGATTTCACTTCTAATGCAAAACACAAGTGGCTAGTGGGGGAAAAAATCTTTAGACCAAACATTGCTAATGTAGAAAATATTTTGTCATGGTATAATAGAAGTTTATCTGCATACTATCAAGTGTGTCGAATCACTTTTGCATACTCCTTCCATCGAGACAGTTCCATGTCCTGGTTAAAAGTTATTAGCAGTTTGTTGGACAATTGGCAACATTTCTCCCTGTACAGATGTATACTGAGTCATGAAGCACCAGAAGTTTTTTTTTAGTGGTTCATGAATTAATGTTCATACACATTTTCTTTACAATCTTGCCAAGTATTCATTTTAGTACACTGTGTGTCTCAGTTGGCCAAACCTGGTTTTGTGTTTGCAATGTCTAGGTGCTCTTCTGGCTACACGGGAAACCCACAAACTCCAGGTGGCTCCTGCCAGGAATGTGAGTGTGACCGATATGGTTCCCTGCCCGTCCCCTGTGACCCTGTGACCGGACAGTGCACTTGCAGGCCTGGATTCACAGGGTGGAAGTGTGCTGGCTGTGAACATCGGCATGCACGCGATGGCATGAAATGCATTTGTACGTATACTAACGTAATTCTGGAGAATTTTGGATTGTGGTATTTCAGAAACTCAACCCTGCTTGTCCGTGAGTCACTTGTGTGGATTTCTTTGCAAATAGTTGCTGTGTTTCCTGCTACTTCTGGCATTCTAGTCCATTTTTTCCACAAGCCTTAAGAAGTTAGAACTTTCAATACATTGTAATATGCTCACTGAAAATTGACAACAAAGCTTGAAGGATTTCTTTTTGTGGGTTTTTGAAATCTGTACTTTTGCTAAAGGTTGTCACGGCTGTTGTGACAATATTTGCTCCTAGTAAACTTTTTAGTGTTGTCCTAAATATTTAACGGGCAATTGCAGTGCTCTGAGCCATGAGTCACACAAAGTTTTTATTAAGGTTTTCTTGGTCATGTTGGTGTAATAACCACCTGCTGGAATTTAAGTCATAAGGAATGACAGTAGAACATATGCAGGAATAAAGAACTAAACCAACAAGTTATATTTTGCAGTACTGGTATCTTTGCCCTACCTTCAGTTTTCATATGTACCAAGTATCTTGTCTTTTAGTATTATTTAAATTTTTTTTTCCATGAAATTGGGTAGTATTTGTTTTGAGCCCATAAACTCATTTGCCATGGTATTGTATGTTTGCATGTTTATGTCTTATCAAAAACATTCAGGTAAAAAAAAAAAAAAAAAAAAAAAAACACACACAAAAAAACCCAAAAACATTTCTAGCACACTTAGCAAATCCTAACTGAAATAAGGTATTTTCGTCTCCTCCATCTCCCTCAACTGAGTAGGAACTAATTTTATTGTGATTTCTTTTTTCCTCTCAAGGCCATCATTGTTCATTTTAAAGCAGAATACAGATACAGGTCCAGTAAGTCCACAGTATATAATATTTCTTAATCTGAACATCCTTGAATATATTGGCGAGGCACAATGAACTGTTTTTAATGTTTTGCCTGATTTTTATCTGTTACAGGACTTTAATTGGACCTCTTTCATTTTGGGATTGGTTTGGTTTTTTTGATTTTTTTTGCCTGTGTGAGGGACATATAACATCAAGGCAAGTAGATACCAGAGAAAGAGCTTTTCTTTTTTTTGCCCCCCACAGAATGCATTCAAGCTCTACCTCAATATCTAGAGGTGTACAGCCCTCTAATATTAAGATCAGCTAGTACAACTCAAATTGGAAATATTTTAAAAGCAGTTTGGAGAAATAAAGAAACTGAAGAAATGCTAAAAATGAAGTTGCCATATCAGTCAAGAATGAAATGTGTGGCTTCTCTGATTAGTTAAAGAGGAAGACATTAGGCATGTAGGTCAAAACTACACAGTGTAGAACATTGGACTTGATGATCTTAAAGGTCTCTTCCAACCTAAAGGATTCTGTGATTTTATGATTCAATTTAATTGTGATCAGCTCTCAAAGAGTTATCAGGACTTAGTAGAACTACACTTCTAAATGTGATTACTGAGTTAAGAGTTAGTCCTAATTCCCAGGTACAACTCTTCTTTGAAAATTAATGGAGATTACCAGAAATATAGACTTAAATACTTCTGTTTCTCTATTATGAATAATATGACATTGGTTCCTTGATAAAAAGCTTGGTCTGCTTAAGGGAAATACAGTTCTAATGTCCTGCAGTGCGATGTAGTTTGTGGCAAAGGGAATGTGGCAATCATAGACTTGATGGGACTTTGCCCATGGATAGCACTGCTTAGTATGTCACAGGTTTCAGAATACAGCTGTTTTCTTCTGATAGGGATTCATTGGTGCAGCCCCTAGTGTGCTTTCATAGTCACTGTCCTGTCAATGACCCATTAGAAATACCTTTTAGGGAAACCCTGGAATTTTCCTTCTTTACTCCCAGAACAGTTATCTGTTCCAATCTGAGTTTAATGCAGATAAGAATTTGGTCCTATATACATTTTTACTTTCATGTATCAGCCACTTCCAAAACACTCAGCAAATTCCCTTCTGGTTAGCTTCAGTTTTAACAAAACCTTAATAATGATAATAATGGTGATTAAGTACTCTTAATGTACAGAAAATTGATGTCATATGCAGAATCCTGTTTGTATTTAGTTATATTTAGTAAATTATTAGATTTCAAATTAGCTGTATGCAGGTATGTACTCTTGTTTGTTTGCAGAGTTCCATTGCAAATACTGCTATTGCTATGTACCTGTCAGAAGTGTGAAGAACCCCTTAGGTGGTAAAATGGTCTAGCTTAAAGAAAGTGCATGCAATACAATCATCCATGTTTGAAAAAAATGTAGTTTTAATATAAAACAGTGTGATTAAGCTGTCCAATGTTAGTATAAGTTAATATTTAGGAAAGTAAAAACTGATTTTGAAAATTTAGTAAAGAATAACCATCTGAATAATGAATTTTTGCAAATTCTCCTGGAGGTCATTGCACAGTATGACATGAAAGCTAAATAATGCATATTTAAAGCAAATATGAGAGGTATTTTATGCACAATATTGTCATGTATTATTGTTTAAGTATAACATTTATGCCTTCATGTACCCCTTCTCATAAGGACTCTAAAGATTTTTATAGTCAAAATTTGCGGTGAAAAGACAGGGAAA
This sequence comes from Merops nubicus, assembly GCF_000691845.1. Classification (NCBI taxonomy): domain Eukaryota; kingdom Metazoa; phylum Chordata; class Aves; order Coraciiformes; family Meropidae; genus Merops; species Merops nubicus. The sequence goes on along the minus strand of NW_008586369.1, from coordinate 19,776 downwards.
AAATGGAAGAACGTGCGTGTTCATTACAATGATCTATTTCTAGTATTGCTGAAAATCTGTTTTAGCAGGTTCTTACTGTTTTTTTCATAACACGTCATTTTTCATTTGCTTAGTACATGCCACTTTTCAGTGCTGGATTACAATACTTATATTTTAGAAAGCTACAGGTAGAATGGGAAGACAATATAATTTTTAAAAGTCACTATACAAAGGGGAAGAATTTGTTTACAGATAAGTAACAATGGAGAGATAATTACAGATGAATGACATAGACAGAATTCTTTTGCCATTATAGTCTTAGAACAGAACAATGTTATTTTCTCTGCAGTGCCATTAGGGAATGTAAAATGATATCCAAAAAGTAGACTTTTATTTTTTTAATAAGTAATACAAGTGTCTGAATGGTCTACTAAAAATAAAAATTTCAGATTTTTGACATTAGAACAGCAAATAACTCAATTGTTTCACCAGCTAAAGTGGTCATCTAGATCATCATATACAGATACTCATAATAGTCTGCTGATGAAGCGTAGCTTGTCATTTTTTATCTCAAGTAATCTACTTCTTAGGCTTACTTTCTATTCTCTTTTGAAACAGACAGTAGCCAATAAGAAGGTCAGTGATGATAACAAACTAATTTTAATTATGCTTCCATGCTTGTATAGCATCAAATATGACAAAAGTTCTCCCAGATCTTCTCTAATGGTTACAGATTTTTTTTTTTTTTATTTGTAACTACACATTAATTGTCCTCTAAATGATTGATGTGCCCTTATGCATCACTCATTTTACTGCAATAAATATATATCTCAATTTTTATTCTGCTGAAAGTTGTCAGCTGGTAATTGCTGACTGGTCTATAATCGCTGCAGTATTGAAGATGTATATTTTCTCTTTTCTTGGTTAAACCCAACTGTTCCAATCCAGAACGCAGCTGAGTTGTGTGATGAACAGGAGCAGCCTTTCCTCAATTCATCTGACCCAGCATGCTCAGGCAGACTGAGATCATTAGTATCTGCTTGATTCATATTTTATGCACACATACCAGAAATTGGTAAACAAGCCAAAGCATGTATTTTTCCCTCCCCATCCTTCCCAAAGAGCTTTCACCTTAGTAAGCTGACATGGAAAGTAGGAGCTACAAGGGGTTTTGGATCAAGCCTGTAGCAATCATGTATTTTCTTACATATTAGTAATTCTCATGTGTATTTTCTGTTACATCTGGTTATATTGCACTTCAGTTCAAGACTTTGTAGTACATAAAATAAAGAACCTCAGACTGCAATGTTGTTGGAACAGTGACTGCTGCTGTGCCATGCTTGGGGAGAAAAAAAATTACCCTGGTGAGAACCTGAGGCCTTTATGGTTAAACATACGGCACATCAGAACTCATCTTCTGAATGCTTTCAGGTCACCAATCATAACTACAATGGAGAATTCAAAAAAAATTTACTTCAATATTTTGATCTCTGTTGCGATACAAACTGCAAAACCTTTCTTCAGATGTATGCTCCTGTCACAAATGTTCCTTGAGGTCAAGCAAAAGCCTAAATGTAAAGAAGTCGATGTGGTTCTGCTGTACGAGATTAACAGGGCACAGGAAGAAAACATGGCATAGAGGGATCAAACAGATATTTCATTGTTAGGAATTTTTCTTTAGCTCAATCTTGGGGAAAAAAAGAGGATTTTCAGCCCTGCTGCAGTCAACAGAGTTGCACCTATATGAATTTAAATATCGAATATTGGTAGAAGAAGAGAATTATGTAATCATATATCCTTAATGCCAGATACTGGACATTTGAATATTGTACTTTAAGTAGACTGGTGCTTACAATGAGAGGGAGTTTTTTAAAAAACAGGTAGTAGCTCCATCCCTTCCAAATTCAGAACTAACAGTGATGCTGTCTCTATCGGAGGCAGATCTTGAATCTGTGAAAAGAAGCATCTCCTAGGTCCTACACAGTCCTCCATTCAGCAGGCGCTGGGAGCTTTTTATTGCAAGCCTTCACAGAGTGAGCTCAAAAAAAAAGATACTGTGTGTAACACCAGATCTATGAAACCTTGGACTAGCTTCTGCTATATTCTTAGTTTAACAGAAGTTGTGAACCCTTATGACACAGCTGTGAGAATTAAGCCAATGGTACTGGAAAACTTCTGTCTGCGTTGAACCCAAAGGATGGGCACTCCTACTTGGCTTTAGAAGTTAATAAGCCCATTTTGTGATGCATGGGCCCCTTTTGAGTTTAGACCCACATTCACAAATGTCTTTCACCCAACTCAAACACTGTAAAAACCTAACTAGTACTGGTATGTATCAGAACAAATAAATAAGGCTTTTTAAATAACAAAAATCAGAAATAGAATTATAGAATCCTTTAAGTTGGAAGGGACCTTCAAGATCATCAAGTCCAACCATTGAGCCATTAGGGCTCTAAAGTTCCCTGCTAAAACAGATCAGAATCTGTCAGGGTTGGAAGGGACCACAAGGATCACCCAGCTCCAACCCCTCTCCCATGAGCAGGGACACCTCCCACTAGATCAGGCTGCCCAGAGCCTCATCCAGCCTGGCCTTAAAGACCCCCAGGGATGGGGCCTCAACCACCTCCCTGGGCAACCCATTCCAGGGTCTCACCACTCTCACGGGGAAGAACTTCTTCCTCACATCCAGCCTGAATCTGCCCACTTCCAGCTTTGCCCCATTCCCTCTAGTCCTGTCGTTAGTCGATATCCTAAAAAGTCCCTCCCCAGCTTTCTTGTAGGCCCCCCTAAGATACTGGAAGGCCACAATAAGGTCACCTCAGAGCCTTCTCTTCTCCAGACTGAATAGCCCCAACTCTCTCAGCCTGTCCTCGTAGGAGAGCTGCTCCAGTCCTCGTATCATTCTCATGGCCCTTCTTTGGACACGCTCCAGCAGGTCCCCATCCCTCTTGTAATGGGGGTTAGTACTTTAGACCCTGATCTGGATCTGAATTCTCCCAGATTTTAGAGGCATAACGATCATGCAAACTCCCTGAAACCAACAGCAATGACAAGGAAGCTTTCAGCTCTCTACTGGGGTGCTGTTTTGGGGAATAGAGTGGGATTTTTTTCTTATTTGGTATGAGGCTAGTGCCAAAATGGGAAAAACAGGGTAAGAGCCAATAGATTAATGAACCTAACAAAGTTCAACATTTTATTGTGAAGGAACAGGAAACTAATGGTGAAGAGCCAATGACTATCATAGGATAATACCTCATACCAGAGATTGTGTGCTTGCCCTTAGACTAAAAATTACCTAGTCATAACACAGCCTTCTGTATCTTAACAGCAAGGAATATATTAAAGCAAAATTGTGTTAGACAATAAGTCAATTAGAGGAATATATTGCAGCTCGGACATGTGATTCTTTTATTGTACATGATCTTAGCTATGTAAGATGGAATAAGTGGTTAGACATTCATAAATTTAATGTCTTTTATTATTTGAGTGATTATTAAAAAAGAATTCATTGGCATGCGTACTTTGGAGATGCTTCTCACAAGAGGCAAGTCAAAATCCTTACTTACTGTGCATGGGAAAGTGTGGTGAAAATGGAAAATGCATTAATTTGCCTTAATTACTTGCTGAACTATTGAAATATCGACTGCATGATTTGCCTCTTACATGCTTGCACTGCTGTAATGATTTGAATTTAGTGCTGCTTTTGTTAATATTGCACACAAATTTATCCTGACAGTTTTATAGATAGCCACAGAAGTATTTTGTCTTGCAAAATATAATCATGCTCTTGAAATATTTCTTGTAGCTACAGTAGATTTTAGACTGTGTATTGAAGTAGCTTAGTCCTGTCTCATCTACTCAAGTGTGGTCTTCGCTTGATGTAGTTCCTGTTTTCAACCTGATTATTGTGCAAGAGGTGTTAATTTATACTGAATCATGCTCTCTTATCAACTGTTTACTCATTGAGAATACTTCATCTCTTCATAAGCTGTTCATTTTTTTTCTTATTGGTGTGAACTGTGTTCGTCTTGAACACATAAATTTTTAGCATTTTATTACCAACCACTCTGACAATTTTGAGTGTGAACAGATTTATCTTGTTTCATAAGTGAAATAATGCATCAGGAAAAAAAAAAATCCAAAACACAACCAAGAAAAAAAACAACGAAAACCAACTTTTTTCAGGTCTGAGATCACTTATTTGCATACTGCGAAATGATTATCAGGTCTACTTACCTTCTTGACCAGCTACAAAACAGGTGTTAGTTATATGAAACATTTGGTTGACTGTAAAATTTGCTTTTCCTTTAATTCTCACAGACTTCTAAAGAAAGCACACCAGATGACAAGAGCTGGGATGGTAATAGGTTTGGGTTTTTTTTTTTTAATTTCACATGGAAACTTAAATCAGAATTTATCATGCTCACAGTTAACAACTGCAGGGAAGTTCCAGTGTAGTTCAGTTTATGTAAAAAAAATACTGTGAAATAGGCAGAAGTCGTCTGCAAATAGAAGCAAGGAAAATGCAAAAGAAAGTCTTAGAATAACAGTATCTGGTTTTCTGCACCCACTTCATACTGCACTAAACCAGCATCTATCTTGTCTCCTTTTCACTCATCACATGAGCTTCATGGTGTGTTAAACTAGTATTCATTGCTCTTCTTTTCTCTGGATTTGACTCAACTCCTTGCTGTATTGAACAGCCAACCTACAGAATAAGAACAATGTTTAGAGAACTGAAACTTTTAAAGAACAGAAAAAATTATTCAAGTGGAAGAATAGATTTCAGGAAAAAAAAATGTAATTCTCCATTGAAAATTTATTTGTTTTTCTACAAATACATACCTGTTGTTTAGGGTTTTTTTGTTTGTTTGTGTTTTTTTAGCCACTGAGCCACCTAGGAATGTTGCTGAAATAAATAAGTGCATACCTGTAAAACTTTGGGTACAACCCTCCACATCTCTTAATGTCATCGATGAATTAATTATTTCACAGTTTGCTCCATCTCCTAAGATACTGTTTAGGTTTGCCAGTTCTGTGTAGAATCTTTATGCAGGCAAACAGAGGGACATTTCCACAACTCTGTTCTAAAGGATGAAGAATTTTCCTGTCAACAAGACTTCAGGGTTATGAGGATTTCTTGTGGTAGTTAACAGAAAGCACAGAGGGGCAGAAATGCAAACGCCTCTTGCTATATGCAGCACACACCAGTATTTTTCATGCTAAAGAGTATTTGCAAGAGAGGAACATATATGAAAAACTTATAAAGCATTTATGAAAAGGAGGTAGAGAAAAGCATTTCTTAAAGGAAAACTGTTAGTATTTTTATGTGGACTCTTTCTGCTCTCTGCATTACAAGTTTAGCATGTTTGGCCATGCTGTTAAATGACTACAAAGTATGTAAATTGAAAGATTTCTTTATTTTTTTCTTATGTTCAATTCCACAAACATGCTATACTTCTTAAAGTACTCTTTAGACTTTCTGAATTACCTGTCCACTTTTCTCAAACTTCATCCTCATTGCTTGTCTAATTTAGGATTTTATCTTGGCTTGTCCATAATGGACAATGTTAATTATTTCCTCTTTTTGTGACGTGAAGGCCAAAACTGGTAGACTTATATTTTACAGTAAACTGTCCCATTGCCAAGTCCCAAGCAATAAGGTCTCTCCTGTTCCCTAGCTGTAGTTTTCATTTTTTCTCACGCTATGCTTTTGGAGCCAATTAACTGAAATTACTGTTTCCTCTCCCAGAATTACGTGTGCCATGAAATTTCTAACTCAAACGTGTATCTTAAACAGAGAGAATAAGTAAGATTTGCTGTTATCCCCCCAGCTTGTGATGATGAATGCACAGGACTCCTTCTCAGTGACCTGGATCGGCTAAACCAAATGATCCTGAGTGTTAACCTCAGTGGTCCACTGCCTGCTCCATATAAAATGTTGCATGGGTTTGAGAACATGACACAGGAATTAAAGGTATGTTCAGAGTATTCACATACATAAATAACAGGGCTTCAGTGCAACTGTACTTGAGTCTCTTAAAATATACAGCTGTGAGTAGGTTCAGGAAAGAAGGAAAATTCAAGATTTAATTACTTCAAACTTGCTTTCACTGATAAATAGTTATTACAGCCATTTATTTTGACTTATTTTAATAAATAAATCTTGCAGCAGTAATTTGTATACACATATGCAGGGAATTATACTGCAGACACGGAAGAGGTAATGTCACATACAAATAAAAAAGTGCTCGTGGCCCCTAAAGTGGTTAGGTATTTTATGTACTGTATGCTTCCTACCGTACTTGCAGTTTCTTCACTAAACTATGTAAAGCTGTCGAGATTCTTGAGAAAAGTGTGTTGGATGGATGTGACACAAGAGTCAGTGACAAAAAGGAGCTGCATACTGTAATGAAAAGGAAACTTGTGATGGTTCTTCTCTGCAATATTTGGAAGCACTGAGATCCATTAAACACAGATTTTTTTCACTCTCCCTCCTCTCTTCCCCACCAGCATTTGCTTTCACCTCAGCGAGCGCCAGAGAGACTTCTTCAGCTAGCACAAGAAAATCTGGATACCCTGGTGACAGAAATGGATGAACTACTGACAAGAGTAAGTCTATGATAACATTGGGGTCTATGGGTTTGGTTAAGCCTGCATAATGATGGAAATCTTCTGAATATGAATTAAACATGAACGAATAGATGAATTATAAGATGCTTCTCAGTCTCAGTGTTTGAAATGGCAGCAAGTCCTCTAACAAACTCTTTTTGTCAGCCAATATACTGAGATATATTTTCTGCAAAACTTTATAATAATGTAAGAAAACTTTATAGTGTTCACACATAGCACCCAAGAATGAGCTTATTTGGAAAAACTGACAATAAAGGAGACAGTTTTTGATACAGCATTCATGGGCTTCCTGATGACTTCAGCTACAGGTTGTGTTATAAACCTAATGGCAATAAAACCATGGGATTATCCCACAGTTAATACGTCTGGAGTTTCACTGGCTGAGGCTTTTGGAAACTGAACTGCCTGGTTTCCTTCCTTCTCTTCTGATCATTAGTACTGTCTCTAGCAAGGTTATCTGCTTTCTGCATCAGCATCATCATCTCATCATATTCCCTTTCAAATCTCATGAGTCTGACTGTCTGAAGACAGTTCTTTGCCTGTTTCTCTTTTAAGATTGCCTGTTGCAATACAAGTAGCCTGACTTCACTCGAAGTCACTTGGTGCCCAACCATCTCAAGCACATACAGGAAAAGTTCTGCTGTTTTGCAGTTTCATTTTCCGTTTTGGTATCTGTGTTGTGTTGGCTTGTTTCACTGGGAGCTGTAGAGCAAATGGCAGCTTAGCCCGATTCTGTTATTTTAAAGAAAATCCTGATTTAACAGGTAACAAGTTCTCAATAAGCGTCAATGAATGAAATTACTGAAATGGGGACAATATTTAGAGGAAGAAGTCAAATACATGCACAAGTTGTGTGAATTTAGTTAAATATATGTGCTCTATATTTCGTTTATGAGGGTAGTGAAAGTATTCTGGATTTCAGTCGGTGTGCTATTTACTCTTTGGATTAGGGAAGTTTTATTTCAATATAGAACTTATTTTGGGCAGTAAAGACATAGTTTAAGAAAATAATATAAATTGTGCCACCTAGTGGAAAAAGAGATAGGGCAATGGACCGGCCACAATAAAAAAGCTGTCCAAAGTATCTTAGTATTAAGGTCTAGCAAAAATTGAGTTCATGAGTTGTGTTCCCCTGCCTTGAAACAGCCGAATAAGAAAGACCTAGATACTGTACTGATGCATATACACCTGAGAGTATTTACCTAAACTGCAGATAGTTTTATCATCCTTGCTTAAAACTGTTTGTGGCTTACAGAACTAAAATTCTGAGGGAAACTGGTTTGTTTGTGTGGATTATATCGGATTTTGAAAAAAAAATATTAATTCATGGGTAGTTGGTATCTGTATTGTGTTTATGTGTGTCTATATGCCCACATATAGCTGCCTACATAGTTACCTATCTATACATACTCTCATCTTGAGTAGAAAGAAAGCTTTTTTTTTTAACTTCTATTTGATCTTTTCTTTTTCTGACAGAAATAGCTATGGTAGTTTTAGGTCTAAATGGATTTTTAACTCATGACAGCCCTATAAGATAGGAAGATTATATTTCTTGTATTAAGATTTCTCAATTTAGTGCCAAGCCTTTTTTTTTTTTTCCTTTTGCATAGTTGCCCTTTTTAGTATCATTTTCCAATTGCCCCCACCAATTAAATAAGTTTTAATCCCCCATGGAGATGACCTAAAATAATGTTGTAAATTCTTACCTTCTGTAGACTAGTCTTGCAAGGGAAATTATTTAAGGTCTGATCTTAGTGGAGTTAGTGTGGTGGCCACATTATCACTACTTCCCTTTCTGCAGTTTTCCATTTTTTTAATAGGTAAATAACCTTGTAATTGCCAGCTATCCTTACAGAGTTTTGTTAACTAGACTGCAGTTATTGTTTTTTAATTTGGGGACTGGCATCTTTCTCTGTTTGTAAATAGGAATAATGTCCCAAAAAGCAGAGTGTATAGTGGTATAGTGTGTTTGAGTCTCATTTCCAAGTGAAGACATAGGTGATAATCTCATAATAGCTAATAATTGGAGCACATGATACAACCATAAATACCAAAGTTTTTTGCTGTATCTACTCTGTAGGCTCAGTGACTTTTCAAAGTGAAGCCAGTACTGATGAAGAAAAAAGTTGTTTGGTATTGTTGAGGAGTCTGTTTTGGGGAGGACTTTTTGTTTCTTTCAGGAAAAAAAGTAGGAGACAGTAGTATCTAGTCACTTTGGGGGTTTGCTTCCTTATTGTGGTCTCCTTTCAATCAGTGATCTCTTACATCAGTGCAGGATGCCTTTTCCTTTTTTCCCTATCTTATTCTTTCCTTCATTCACTCTGCCCTACAGAAGAACCTCACATCTTTCTTCCACTGATTATGTTCTTAGATATTTGCATGCGCATTCCCACATCTACCACCAGTGGCAGATCTCAGGCTCCTCACTTCCTTTCAGTTGACTACATCTAGTCAAAACCCCCTCTTACCTTTCAGTTAGGTACTTTCAGAGCTTTCAAGAAAGACAGGAATCGGAATTCCTTATCTTGATTGAAGCTGGTTTTGACTTTGTAAACCATTTCTTCCATACCACTGAATTTCTCAAGCTCTAAAATTTCTGGAAGTAGTAGCAGAGGCAACTATGTTTGCACTAGTTTGAAGCATTTAGAGGAAAGCCTAGAACTTCCATCATTACAGTGAAGTCTGTGTTTGCCCCTCCTTCTGTGGTCTGCAGCTCACTACCTGGAGAAATTCCTTTAGGATTCGTCTCCAGAGGAATTTCTTATGGTTTGATTATGACCTCAGACTAAACACACTTAAAAAACTAAAAAAAAAATGTGTGTGTGATTGCTAATACTTGCTAGAAGTCTAAACTTTTAAGTCGCTAACAGTCTTCAGATTGGGACAAAGCCTTCCATAGAACCTTCATCACTAAGTACATGCTGTGAACATCACCAAAGCAGGTTCACTGATTTTAGGTACTTATCTCCTTTATGCCAAATAGTCTTATTTCTGTAGAGACTTCTTGACAATTCGTTCCAAACCCTTGCTCTGGCTCCAGTCTGCCTGATCCTTATTGCTGCTCCAGAAAGAGTTTGTTGTGCCTGTTTAATATGTTAGGGAATGCTGAAGACTGACCTTATAGAAATAATGAACTGCAATAAAGTGAATATTTAGAAAATCAGGAGAACTTTATTAACAAATGGAAACATTTAATTAGCCATGGAATGTCTAGATACAGTGTGAAGCATGTTTGCCATTTAATTTGTTAAAGATAGACAAGATAAAAAAGCAAAAGGTTATTTCTCACCCAAACAAATTATGGCAAACTACAGAAAGCTTTCAGTGGAGCTGAATGGGATTTAAGTACTAAAGAGAACTGTCACTGAGAGGAAATGAAAACTGTTCAATGACAGATTAAGGTGCACAAAAATGTAGTACATGCCATTCAGTCATAGATATTGAGAGAATCAAGTGTCCAACTGGAATTAACATGAATGTGGAAAAAGTAATCAAAACTAAGAAAAGCATATGCAAGTTATAAAACACTATTTGTAGTAAAGGACTTAGAAATATAGAATATAATAGAAGTGAATGTGAAAATTCTAAGCAAATAAAATCCAAAGAATAAAAGGCTGATTATTGAGGATCTGACAATAAATAATAAGATAGTTCTCAACTGCATGAAGAACAAAATTATATCAGACATGCCAAGATGGGTTAGAGCAGTGGTCCATCCAGACCATTTGTGGTTTTGCCTTTTTCCTATCCAAATTGCCTCTTGCAGCTCACTGTGACAATATCAAGGCAGGTAAAAGGTTTTGTGAATCTTAGAGCAGGTAACTAATAACATGAATAAAGCTGTATGAGAAGCCATGTCTCCTACTCATATTGAGGTGAAATAGAAACAACTCCCCCCAGTCACTATGGGTTCTTAGTTCTCCATACAGAATTCTATTTACCTGAACAACTTTCATATAAATTCCTTTTGAAGTAACTATTCTAAAGTAGACTGAAACTGTAAGTGGTATGATAATGCCAGGGATTTAATTTCAAAAACTCAGTTGTCTTGATGTATTTTGAGGGCTTCTGTCTAGATGCTAATTAGGTAAAAATATATGTGTTAAAGTGATACTATTTCTATCTGAGTATTAATGAAAAGTGTGGGGGTTTTTTGTAACTGAGAGAACAGTTTGTACAGCTCAAGTCAAGGAAAAACTAAGCTCATTTTGAATTATTGACATTCTAGCCTTTTCCCAGAGATTGGAGAGATCGTAAGCCCTACTTTGAGACATTTCTTGGGAATGCAGTCCTCAAAGAAAAAACCTGGCTTTTTTTTTTCTTTGCTTTACAATACAGTCTGACAAGTTTTGTCGCTTGAAATGGTCAGCTTCTTTGCAATAAAAATAAGTCCATTTTGTAAATTAGGACTTGGAGAGATAAGTAAAATGCCTTAAGATGATTTCTTTCCTCAGCATGCTTTTCAGGTCTGCAGCAGATATCTGTTGTCATCCTGCTGCTGCTGTGATTCAATAAAATTATAAAGCATTTAGTTACACAAAGCTAAAATTTTACTGAGCACCTGGATATGTTATAAACAAACAACTTCAAGCATTAGAGCTGAAAAAAACAACTTTTTTTTTTCTCTCTTGTTTTAATTAATGTATTGATTTAAAATTCTTCTTGCTTGTTGCCATGAACTGTCTCTTTGAGAGTGCCTCTGGAGAGAAGGCAAAGAGGTCGCGATATCTGCTGCACTTTGTCAATCGGAAAGTGCACGGTTGTGAAACTATGGGAAGTATTCCCTGAAGAATCTATTAAAAGGTTCCAAACAACGTTTCCTTAAGCAAATTCAGTGAATAATTTCATCCTTTCTCCCTCTGTGTGCTGTTGCACACAACTAGTGTTTCTGAGAACCTAAAATAAAGCCTTCCAATTTCCATTTAGAGGATAAGGTAATAAAATTTAATTGTGTACTTGAACAAACCACATAATTTCCCATGCATCTGATCAATAATTCATTGATTGCCTTTTGCCTGAGGAAAGTTTTGTACATAGATTCAACCAGTAGGAATATTGCATAGTGCAGCCTTGTCCTGTTTATTAATTTTGCTTTTCCTGAATTTGGATCACTAGGCTACCAAGGTGACAGCAGATGGTGAGCAAACCAGGCAGGATGCCGAGAGGACTAATGACAGAGCAAAATCTCTTGGACAGTTCATCAAAGGCATTCTCCAAGCTGCTGAAGGTATTTGAAAAGGAAAAATATGCTAATTGTTTCTCAAGAAAACTGAAGGATGGTGGGGAAGAGGGTCTGAGCGACAGTGAGGAAGAATTTATTCACTGAGAAATGCTACATGACTTAAATGTTGAGTGAAGAAACTACGGTCAACTGTCTTCTCACTTTATTCCAGTCTACAGATGCAGTTTATATAGACAGTTAATGTATTGGTAATTACAAACAAAGACTAGCAGAATATTGAAGATTTTTTCAGTTATTTAAAGAAAAGCTGTTATTCTGAAGTAACTAACAGGCATTAGCTTTTGTTTATTTTCAAAGCAGTTAAAAACATGCATTAGTAAAATGTAATTTTAGGGCTTGGTACATTAACACTTCATCTTAATTCCCCAGAATTAATTCAAAAATGCATTGCTACTTGCTGTTAATGAACATCTGCTGTTTGAAATTTGCAAGTGTCTCCTAACTATACCTAAGCAGTAGCATGAAGCCAGCTCTCTTCCACAAGCTGATTCACTGCACTTACAATGCAGTAAAGACTTTTAAGCAAAGGTATTGTAGATGGCTTTGAGAAGCAAGATCTATATATTTCATGAAGCTATTAAAGAAGATAATGGCTGAAAAATATTAAAATGATTGGCAATCACAGGCAGGTTTTTTACTTGAAAAATACTGATCATTCTTTCTTCTTCAAAACTCCCAGTACAGTACTGATTTCAGTAGTTATGCTCCTGAAGGCCTGTTTCATTGAAAGGGAAAGCTTGCGCTTTCGTCCAAATGCTATAAAATACATTTTATATTGCCTTTCATGTAACACATCCTCATACATGCCCTGTAGCTGAAATGAACAGCAGTATAGGGTATCTTTAGGACATACAACTTTGACATGTAATAAATGTGGGAAAAGCAACAAGTAAGTTTTCAAAAATTTTTTAAAATAAAAGACCGGGTTCTTCGTATTTCAAGATGAATTTGAGATGACAAGGGCCAAACCAAATTTTTGCTCCACAAAGTTTATGCCCAGTGTTTGTAACACAAAATTTTCCTCAAGCAGGTTTAGCAATAGAAAATACAGACTTATAAGACATTGAGTAGGTAAAATAAATTTATGAGGTATCTTAGAAGTAGGCAAAGGCTTTAAAATCAGTGTGTTTGCCTAGTGGCCAAGTTAATATTTTAAGATTAAATATAGGATAATCATAAAACTGAAAGATACATTCTGGATTACTGCATCCACTCCACTGCTACTTTCTAACCCTCATCTTCAAAGTAGTTTCCACAAATACATACAGTCTGAACAGGAGGCAGTTCCAGAACTCTTCATAATTACAAACCTTCTCATATCTAGCTAAAAATACTCAAGTTTAGTTTATCATGTTCTTTCACCCAACTTGTCTTTAGTTCAAACAGGTTTTTTGCTCTCTCTAGTGCTTCTCCTCCTTCCCTCACCACCAACTATGTTGATAGTGGGGAATCACTTTCCAGTTCAGCCTCTTTCTTTCTAGACTAAAACACATTAAAATGTATTTTCCCAAATTTCCTGCTCACCTTCATATAATTTCTCTTCCTCTGTTCAAAATCAGGTTCAACTTTCCTAAGCACAGATAACAAGCATCAAAATGAGATCATTTCAGTGTCTTGCATTTTGGTAGCAGTAAAACCTGGCTATGTCAGTTCTCCTAATACTTTCTGGGGTAGCATTTCCTTTTTCTCACAGTTGGGTGCCATTGGAGATTCATAATATAGCTATATTCTTCCCATTCATAGTTTATATCTAACTGGAAAAGCCATAGTTTACTGCTGATATTTGTATTTTGAATAATAGTTCACAACCTTTAAATTTTTATTTTCTATGATTGAATCTCATTCTGGTCTGATCACTTTAACTTTGAAGGTCACCCAGTTCTTCCTGCATAGCATTCCAGTCCTTCTCTGCTAAAATTTTCTTGTGACTTTTCCTTATAACCATATTTTATCAGTAGACTCCCTTTTTTTTTGCCTGCTAGAATCATTAGTGAAAATATTCAACTGTATTTTTATCTGAGGTGTGCTACCATTAGACAAAAAACCAAAACAAACCAAAACAAAAAACCAACCCAAACAAACACCACCACAACCCACATTCATTTCTTCCACATTCTGTTTTGCACTTACATCCAAAGCAAGTTCTCAGGCCATAGTGGAATTCTTTCTTCAACGTAGACACTATATGTGAAAATGAGGATTTGCAATGTCATGCACCAGATTTTTCGAGTTTCTAGAATGGCAGCTCTCTGGCCAGTCCAGCTTGAGTTCTTCAAAGTGTTCATCCTACGGTTTTGATAATTTCTTTATCCTTACTTGTGATTGCCATCCTCATTAGTCTTCCTGTTCAAGATCACCATCTTTCAAAAACTGGGGAAAAACTTTCACCTTACGTTGGAGATATTCCTAGATTATTTTAAAATTTGACAGCATTTTAAATGCACGTTGGTCCTGTACCTTTTTTGCTTCTGCTCTTTTGGACTTATGAAACATTGCTAGATTGTTCCTTAAAGACTTTATGTCCACTGTCACTGTTCTAACTGAGATGACCAACAAGTTTGCAGTTATTCTTTATACCTGTTCCTTGTCTTCCATCCCTAGATGAGAGATTTCTAAAAGTTATAGTACTTTGGAGCTCTAGGAATGATATGTGACCATGAGCCCCCTAGTACTTGTTGCCAGTAGGCAACAACTTTAGGATGAAATGCCATGAAAAGACCTATTTCTTTCCATTGACTGAGGATAATACTTGAGAATGGCAGTGCTCAGAAGTACATGATTGTAGATCTGACAGATGCCTCCCTAAACATCTTGGAATCAAGGAAATCTTCAAACTATAAAAAGGCTATTACAAAAGAGAAGTTTGTAGTGGTTTGTTGTAACAACCATACTTGACCATTGATCTGTTTCTACTGAACTGATTGCTGACTCTCTGAACTTCTGAATACCTGTAACTAATTTTCGCCCTTAACTCTGGAATTTCAGCAGCTTTGCACTTCCTTGTGTTCATTTTGTCAGTGCATGCAAATCTTTTACCACCACTGGGCTCTGATTGTGTGCAGAGTACTACAACTAGAAAGTAAAGATTGTTATGAGAAGAGAAGGATGGAAGAGAAAGATGATGTAAATCCTGTTAACTTAATAAAGGCTCAGATCGCATAGCTATTTTCTCTTTTAAGGTAAATATTCAGGAAGGTTAAATTACTATTTGTTTATTCCAGATTAAAAAGAAAAAAAAAAAGCTTATGCCATGATCCATTTTAGCAAAGTGTAGTCTTTTGCAGTCCTCACTACCCCCCACCCAACCACTTTTGATTAAAGATCCAAATCTCAGTTCTCACCAGCAAATCAAAGACATCATTGGATTAGAATGTTCTTTTTAATTTGCTCTAAACCTGCATAATATGTTAGGTGAAATGGTAGGTTATTTCAGTTTTGCAAGATAGATTTTAATTTCTTCAATTAAAGATTTAATTTTAAATATTCAGAAGTAGCCATGTGATCAATAACCATGCTATTTTGGAGAAATCTGTTACATAGAAGCCCTGTGCCTATGGAAAGGCATCAGTACTTTTTAAAATTGAAAGTGAAACTGATTGTTCTAAATTACCTAGTTGTTTCTGAAAGTGTATATTCTAATAAACTGTGACATCCTAGGGCAGAAAGATTTTAGTCAGTCCTTGAATATGATACTATGTGTACAGCTTTATCAGTTAGGAATAATTCAGTTATTCAAAATACATAACACATTTACAGTGTACCATCATATATTCCAACCTTCATACCCTTCTTTGCCATTTCTGGGTATCTGCTTCTAAACAGGAGTGAGTTTAGACATCTGTGGGTGTATTTCACTCCTCTTCTCTCTCCTTTTTCCCAATTGTTTTTTCCTTCTTATCACCGTTAAGATTGAATGCTAAAAATGACATATTTTGAAGTTCTCCAAAAGTAATTTAAATATATAATTTTCATTGCTTGTGCTGCCTGCTCCTTAATTCTATGAGCAATATACCAATTTTTCTTCTGCTGTTTTAAAGGTTCAGTGCAAATTCTTTCTTTCAGCACAAAGAGGAAGGGAACAATATATTTCTTATACTGGATATAAAGACTTCTTCACTTTAATATTGTGCTTAAAGTCAGCTATAATAAATGGTTTGATGAAACATTTAACATTTTTTCATTTGTTACTGATCATTGGGTTAACCATCCTTTATATTTTACAGCAG
>NW_008586369.1:2237-3686 GCF_000691845.1 Merops nubicus | reverse complement strand
GCACATTCCATTTGCTTGTGGAGTTTATGGGCAGATGCTTAAAGCCTCTCTGCTGTTTCTATTTTCTAACTCCCTACATAATTTTTTTTTTTTTTTTTTTTTGGCCCACTGCAGCTGCAAAGGAAGATGCTATAAAACTGAATGAAACATTCAGAACCCAAGATGAGACTTTCGAGAAGAGTCTTCCAGAACTGCAGAGTGAGGCTGACAGAATGATCGCAGAGTTGAGAAGCAGAGAGATGAATATGCAAGAAAGAATAGCTCAAGATGAGTTAAAGTGAGTAGAGATCTCAATCTTCAACCTCCCAGTGATAATATATGACTCTTGTAAATGTGATTGTTGTATTTTCCAAGCAATTTTTCAAGCTGGGGCTTACAGAAGTGTGAAGGAAAACAGATTCTATGATTCTATGAATACTTGTAATACTTTGATATGGAGTATATGGGATGGAATACCTCACTGGGAAGTTTAGGGTCACCTGTCCTGTCCACTCCTCCCCGCAGGTGTAGCCTTTTACTTTCTGCACCCCCAACATGTTACATAAGATTTAGCAGTGACCTTGGTCTGCACACCAATCCTAGGTAGTAACTGTAAGCATTGAGTGTTATCACTGCTAGAAGCAGGCTGCGAAAATACACTGTTAGCTTCAGAACATGCAGTTAGTTGGAAGAGACTTAGCTGAAAAGTGAAATCACTGAAAGGATTTAGTTCTGTTCTAACTCAAACTAGGGCATGTCGCATTACATGAAATTGATTTAATGGCCTGGTGTCATGAGGCAGACAAATAACAGGGCATAAAGGCTCCAGTACTTCAGTTGTTTAAAACTGAGTGCAGCAACTATCTGTTGATCAAGAAATATTCCATCCCCTGCCAAAAGCAGGCACTTGTGAACTTTCTATTTCTGTGTTGCCAAAGCCTGTGAAATATTTGAGAATTTATTTTAGATAAGTAAAATTCTGTGACTACTGGAAGTCATAAATCCAAGGATCCTGGGGGTTATTTATTTCACAGGAAGCTGTTTATGATTGTTGGCTATCTAAATCAGTTTTTCTGCTCAAAGACAGCTTGCAATCGGGCATATCTACATATACCCCTCAGTGCAAGGTAGCAAACCACTTTGTGTTGTGTCATGTTAATGTGAATGAGGGAAATCTTTTTGACAAATTGAAATGTTTTGGAAAACCTCACTTTACTAGACAGCTCTTAAGAATGGCAACTTAAAAAAAAAAAAAAAAAAGACAAAGCAGTTTCAAATGGAGAATATTTTAATATTTTCTACTTCATAAATAGGACCTTAGTGGCATTTAAAAACCTCTTTAAGAAAGAGCTTAAGAACAACTGTCATTTCACTTTATTAAGCCTGTGTTCTCTTCAAAGTTACTTTAAGATGTAATTTAGAAGTCTGTTTCATTTGCATGCTATTAAGGATATTCAGATTGTGTAGGGA
>NW_008586369.1:0-2195 GCF_000691845.1 Merops nubicus | reverse complement strand
CAGAAGATCTTTTGGACAAGGTGAAGAAATTATTTGGTGAGCCCAGTGAGAAAAATGAGGATCTTAAAAATGAAGTCCGGGACAAGCTAGCGAACTACCACACCAAAGTTGATGATGCTCAAGATCTGCTAAGAGAAGCTACAAGTAAAGTTAGGAAGGCTGATCGTTTATCTGCAGTCAACCAAAAAAATATGACCATGGTAGAGGTGAGTGCTGACAAGTTGTACCCTTGATTACTTGAGCTCTGATCAAAGTTTGAAACTTTGCGTGATTAAATCATGAAACAAAAATACAAGCAAAACAAAAAAAACTATTAAGCTAGAAGTATCTGATATGATTAAAAGGAAACATGTTCCTCAGAATGAGGAGATGTGTTGGCTTTTAAATGTAGAATTACTCCACAAATTTATCTAAATAGTATCATCTGCTTTTAAACATTAAGTGGAGGGTATTATTTGAGGGAAAATTAGATTCATCCCAGGATAAATAATCATGTGAAATTCAAGTACTGTGCTCAAGATTTAAATAGGAGTTCAGTTAAAATCTTTGCTGTCATATATTTACTCCTAGAAAACTTACATTTTCATCTCCCTCTCCAGCCCCTGGGAAGAAGGCTGAAGGGGGTATGCGGATATTACAGAGTAATAAATCAAACTCTGTCCTCTGTAGTTAGTAGCTGTTATAAATGATCTTCCTCATAGCAGAGATCTGCTTGTGATTTTATTTAAATTGCAGAGACTTATAGAGCATATTATACTATACATTAACAAGTATTTAACCAAGACATAAAGAGCATAGTCAACCTAATGAAGATAAATGTTTCAACTCTGTTTGTTTCTTGATGAGCTTTCACCTCATGTACAATGATGAGGTTAGAGTTCTGAGACCTCAGTTCTCAGCAGAGATTTTTTGGCTTGATTGACTTAAGGAAATATAGTGCTGTAAAGAAGTTAGGTGATCTCTGTTCTGTGCATTTTCTTCTGAAAGGTAGATTAATAAAGGCTGGAGAAATTAGGTGCTATCTCAATTTTTAAAATATTCTCTGCATCACAGTACTCTTTCCAGCGGTCTTGGCCTCCTGGTTGTTTTGAGGAGTTTTTTTTGCTTTATTTTGACCCTGTTTTGAGAAAGAAACCATCACAGCGCTATGAATGTTACAATGCCGTCATCTCCTATCAAACTCATCTGTGACACTCGATCTCACAAAGGAAACTGCCAGTTCCTTATTCAGAAGTCGTTACTTACTACATAATATGCAGTATTATCACTAGTTGGAATCAGGAATACGAAGGATGTTGCAAACCATTGTCTTTTTTTTTACGTTCAGTAGTTAATGAAACACCGGTGGACTTAAATAGGAAAACAGCAGAATATTTTGATAAATTTTGGCTTCATAGGCAGAGAAAGTACTTGTCAAGATGAGGAACCTGCACGTTGGATTAAGATTGGGATTTCTAAATTCTTTCTGATTAATTTTGCAGTACTGCTACAATCAGTTACTTCTGTTATAGAGAAACAAAAACCTACTGTGTGGGATGAGGATGCAGAGCTGGGAACAGGAGGGCAAAGAAAAGATACCTTGCATTATATGTGCTTTATTGTTCTCACTATTTTTGCTCTGAAAGCTCAGAGAATTCCAGAAGTGACATGGTGACAAAACGCAGTCTTCTATTGGCATGCTGGTATTTGAACTGACATCTCCATTCCAGTTAACTCATATTTTTCTTTGCATGAACACATCCTATAGAAAAAGAAGCAAGCTCTAGAAGATGACAGACAAGATGTTGAAAAGACCCTGCAAGAAGGGAATGATGTCCTTAATGAAGCCAACAAACTTGTAAATGAAATCAGCTTAGCTGTAGAGGTGAGTGTTTTAATCATCTGCATCTGAGAATTAGTACGATGAAGCATCATTATGGAATCAAAACAGATAATTAAAATAACACCTGAATTTTATTTATCAATGTTGGAATACTTTAATTGGAAGAAATAATTTTTCCAGTGCTCTATGTCAGAAAAGCTAATCTGGTATATAAAAACTATTAACTTTGAGATTTAAGTGATTCATTGGGTTACATACAGAGCTAGCTCTTGTAAATTTTTCATGGACTCTGCCTTCTTTTATAAATATGGTATTCTGATTGTGGCACTGGGATTACTTTTAGAATTGCTGTCACGAACCAAGGGATGGAAAT
>NW_008586368.1:0-5300 GCF_000691845.1 Merops nubicus | reverse complement strand
GACCCCAGGTTAACAAGCAACTGAAAGCCCTCCGTTGTAGGCTGCCTGACGGTACCTTCGTTCTGCCACCCTGGTCTCTGAAGCAAACCTATCAGTAAGAAAGACTGAAGTTTTCTCAAGGATGCAGATTTAAAAAACCCAGCAATACCATTCAAAACAAAGGAAAAGAAGAATTACTTTGTCCTCAGCTAGACAGTACTTTTTCCAGCATTCCACTGACTTGGTATTAATGTTTACTAGGAATGTTTAAAACACTATGAATATTTTTCCCTATAATCATACCTACATAATGAATTAATTTCTAGAACAGTGAAAAAACAGACTAGCCATACCACCACTGCTTAGAGCCATACATTTTTATTTATATATATATATTTATCACTATATCAAATGGTATGTCACAGCCAAAGATAAGGGATTTAAAGTTTTATTTTGTTAACTTATTGTTATGAAACACTGCTTGCACTTTACCTTTTAGCTAACTACCATTTTAATTTTGGCTTACCATTTTAATAGAGACTTTAATATTAAATTTAAGTTTAGAAACTCTTTCAGAGGTTCTAGGTATAAAACGTCCCCTCCCATGCACTCCTCTGCCAACAGCATTACTGAAGTCAGAATTACAAAAACTAAAACTATTAAAGAGCACACAGGAGTTACTGCTAAACTCAAGAGTATCTATAATAGCCAGTTTTCTTATCTGGAGTCACTCCTCACAGGGTTAATTAACTCACAGAGCTCTGCTCTAATTAACACAGTAACACAGAACTAGCAGTCTCTTTTCAGCCAAGCCACTAAAGTGTTAAGTACTACTACTGGAACCATTACTCCTAAGATTGGTTAGCATTGTTATACACCTAGGAGCAAGCTTGCACCTTGCTTATGACATTATGTTGTTCCTTTGCAGACTAGGACTTTTGTTTAACTTCCCAGGCTTTATACTTGTGCCTCTGGCAAGAACAAGGGAAACAAACAAACAAACAAACAAACAAAACCCCAAAAGAACTGAAACCAGCTGATTTCCTCCATATCTTCTCTAGGAGTGAGCAACCTGGTCTCCTCCAAAGGAACAAACTCTTCAGCCTGCAATGCATCTTCTACTTGTTCATTCAGTTGCTTGTCCCAGTTTGCTTATCAATCATGTTTTGTGCAGTTAAGACATGAGCAAGGAGCTTTTTTTGTTCAGACTCAAACAAGACAAATGAAAGCAGAAAAAACAGCTGATCAGCAACGAAAAAGAAATAAAATGGTGACTCTCAAAAATTTTCAACAGCCAAATTCTAGGTACTTTGATGTTTCAGTCATATGTAGACACATTATTAATTTTTGCATTACATTTTAAAGGATTCCTAGAAAAGAAACAAATTAAAAACTCTCCTTTGCAGGACTGAAAAACTTGAGTGTTAACCTTCACCTTCTACAGCTACCAGTCTTCATTCTTTTTTCCATTAGGAGGAAAAAGATCAAGAGTCCTTCTTTCCTACTTACAGAAGGGGAAAGCAAGGTTCTCCAGCACACCACAATGAGAATGGTAGTTGAAAAATTGACACAGAAGAGCACAAAAGTGACAGTAATATATCAGTGCAATCAAGTACCTGTTTTTATGCTGAACCAGCAACTGATACAGCTTCTCTGTTTCTCCGCTCCCATACAGGTAGTCTGCTTGCTCCACAACTTCTTCCACTTAAGAAGGAATTGACATTGTGGAAACAGAAGAACAAATTACATGTAACTAGAACATTAGAAGAAACATTTTAGAGCAAGACAGCCTAGCTGAAACGCAAAGAACAAATGATGCAGTTCCTTTTTAGGCCATCATTACAAACAACTTACAGGTAGGGCAGGACTGACTCAGCTGCATTTGCAGTGAGCAAGCAGGGAGAGGAACAGTGCTGAGCACAGGCCTCTCCTGTGGAGCTGCAAAACAGCCCGTGGCTGCTTAAGGGGTTGAACAGTCAAAAGTGTCTTCCTCAACACATCAGACTACAAGCAATTTCTGGCAATTTCTTCTTTGTGAAAATGGCAGAAAAGAAAAAAAGTATGAAAAATATGATCAGGAGAGGAAGTTCAGTAGAGATCTGAAGAGACTCCAGCAGCAAAGCCCCTTCATTAGTATATGTACAGAATTTAAACCTAATAATTGAAATTAAAACAAAATAATAACAAAAATATTCATAATTCTCAGTATGGTTCCCTAATTTTGCCAGAATATGACTGCAGATTGAATGGGTCCCATTACCTTACTCAACGAGCCAAAATGAAACATTGCTCAAAGGTTTTCTGACCGAAGTCCTCGAGATTTTCATAAACACGACTCCAAAAAATACAATTTATCTACTGAAGCCTCTATGTTTATGGTCAACAAACTAAAAACAAAGCCAATTTTTAAAATCACAATTGGCTTTCTAGAGTATCAATTTATGAACTAAGTAATCATTGTTCTTATACTTCAATTAATTTTCTAGAAAATACTTCAAAACACAACAGAGATGAGAGAGTAAAACTTCCACAATTAGATGAATAATACGTAAATAAATATAATATGTATATAGCACATTAAGCAGTAATCCAGAAATGGTAATATCAATGGAATTAGGAGGAAAACTACCCAAAGGAAAGTGGCTAGAGAATTCTTTTGAAGCCCATAACTCGTACAGGAGCAGAACAAACTCCAAATTTACTCTTCTGCTATTAAACATGGAAAAAAAAACATGGGAAAAAAACCCCTTTTTGTCAAAAGCACTGTCCAATTTCTTACAGAATTTTCAGCTATGCTTAATGTCTCTTTGCTATTACTCCTGGGTCCATGATCAAGCTTTTAAGTCAACACATAAGCTCTACTCCCCTGCTCCTTCATAAAAATTAATCATGTTTAAAAGGTTTCTCTTTCCCAGTTATCTACTGACTACTATGGTAGCCATGTTTCAGAGCAGCACAGTTTTGCTTAGAGAAGAAAAAAAACTGTTGAAAACTACTAAACATAGAAGCCTTCTCTTCAGCTTAAAACAATCCTAGAATACAAATCACTGATGATCAGGAGAGGATTTTGGATAATTTTTAACCCTGCCATCTCTAAACAACTTCTATCAACCATTTCAAAGATAAGATAAGGTAACGGTCTATGTGGACTTTGGATTTTGGGGTCCAATAATAGCTTCACGGTACATCCCCAGCATTACCTTCAGTGAACTGTTAGATTTGCTTGTTGAGAGCCTCTGACCACTAACATATCTAATGATTGAACACTCAGAACTCAAACTTCTGACTATATTTCCCAATAGATGTTTTAAGTAAATTATTTGACTTTTATTTCTTTAATAGTATTTTTCAGGTATTTCTTTTTTTACTCTTACTTTCACTGCACCTATGACTCATCTTGCATAGAAAGCCCACTAACATTGCTTTTCTTGACAATATCAATGCCAGGTTCAAAGGAGAGCACTAAAAATGACCAAAGGCAACTAAGTAGTGTTATTTTTTTCCTCCTGGCAAATTTTCTTATTTGTGTACTGAGTAGCTATCTTAAATCTATTCACTGAAGCTCCTTCTTTTGCAGCAAATGGAACAGCTCCTTATCCATTCAAAAGTCTATTGTCAGAATTTTTATTTCTGTGACCATAAACATCTAAGGTGTTCCTCTCTTTGAGACACAAAGGAGCAGGTTATCTATCTGAACTATTATTTCACCTACAAAGTAAGCATACATTGCAGTCAGGCTGATTTCCTATTTAGTTAGGCTTACTCTCAAAACCCCTTCATCCACCGTGTGATAGACAAGTTCTAACTCTGCAACAATATCCCCTTTCAAGATAATGTTACTTGATATTTAAGATATTGTTTTGTTTGGAAAAGACCTTTAAGATCACTGAGTGCAACAATTAACGTTACACTGCCAAGCCACCATTAACCATGTCCCTAAGCACCTTATCTACATATCTTTTAAAAACCTCCAGGGATGGGGACCCCACCACTTCCCTGGGCAGCACTGTTCCAGTGCTCTACAACTGCTTCAGAGAAAAAAATTACTCCTAATATCCAAACCTTCCCTGGTGCAATTTGAGTCCATTTCCTTTGTCCTATTGCTTGTTACCTGGGAGAGACCAGCACCCACCTCACTACAGCCTCCTTTCAGGCAGTTGTAGAGAGCAAGAAGGTCTTGCCTGAGCCTCCTCTTCTCCAGGCTAAACAGTTCCAGTGCCCCCAGCTGCTCCTCGTAAGACCTGTGCTCCTGGCCTCTCACCAGCTTTCTTGCCCTTCTCTGGACATGCTCCAGCACCTCAATGCCCTTCCTTTAGCAACAGGCCCAAAACTGAACACAGTATTTGAGGTATAGCCTCAGCAGTGCCAAGTACAGGGGAACAGGAGTTTAATTTTGTTTGAAATACAATCTTGGTGTTGCTCCACTAAATTAAATGGGAATTGCCCTGTGTTCATACTGAAAATCTGAACTAAATTTGGTCTGCATTCCTCACCGAACTGTACCTTTCTAAACAAGAGTTATTTCAAGCTTAGGCAACAAGTTAGGTACCACAGACCTTGTGGATGTGCTACATCCTAGACAGCATGAGCTTCTAGACCTACTTTCAGTGATACCTGAAAGAATCACTTGTTAAACTGCTACACAGCTACCCTGAACCAATTACAAAAGCATCCTGTCATGGAACACCACTTGCAGCCTCAGTGGAGAAAATCAAAAACATTACACCACGTTCCTATAGAGTTCTGGAACTAAAAATTTTAAGTTTAACATTAGAACAACCCATGCACTTCAAATTTTGAAAATATTACCTTTGAAACTTGCATGAACCTCAGAAAAGCCAGATACCAGTTTGTGAGCTTCATAAACCAAAAAGGAGCCTGTTGAAAACACAACTGCCCTTTGAAAGCTTTTTCTAAGCACCTGCATGGGATCATAAGATAGGCATTAAATAAACACTCTCACTCTGAATAAAAAAGTTTTTATCACATCTAGCACCTGTTATATTTCAAATATTGAACAAAGATTTCTAAAAGTTAAAAACCTTAAGAAAAAGACCACTACGTCATCAAGACAGTGCTTCAAGATCTTTCAACAGAGACTCAGAACTACAGTTTAGAAAATGAGCAAAGCAGCAAACTGAAAATAAAACATAAATACGGGTAAACACAAGGTAAGAAGCAAACGAAAGCAAGCTTGCGTTTTTCAAGCGAGCAGAGGAGGCAGCGCTGGCAAACACAACCAGCCCTTCGGCGTGTTCCGCGCTGCTGCCGGAGTCTCGGCGGCTGCCCGCTCCACCCGCCTCCCGCCTGGGCGGCCCCGG
>NW_008586367.1:0-16881 GCF_000691845.1 Merops nubicus | reverse complement strand
TCCGCAGGCGAGCGGGCAGGGGAGCAGGGGAGGGCTTGTGAGGTGGGTGTTTGGGGTCGAGCTCAGCCCTTCGGGCTCTCCGCAGCCGCCGGTGTGGTCTGTAGGTGGAGCGCGTTCTGACACCTGCGTGCAAAGCCGGAGCTACGGCACGGTCTGAGCTCTCGCCTGGTGCAGCTCCCGTGTGGCCGCGGGGGTGGCGCGGGGGAGACGGGCTGGCGGCGGAGCCCGTGGTTCGCAGCGAAGTACGATGAAAGTAGGCGAAAGCTAACCGGGAAGGTTTCCCGGCTCGTTTATTCCTTTCACCCCTGTCACCCGCTGGCCCCCCTCGGCATGTGTTGAAGAGCACACACGTGCTGGTGAATTAGAGAGAAGTTTCAGGCGTCCGGCTTGCTTTTTGCGCGTTTGAGGGTTGCACGAGTTGCTGTGGCCCGAGCCGCGAGGAGAGGGCACCGCTGAATAAACGGCCGTGGGCCGCGCCAGTCCTCCTAAAACTGTGGTCTGGGAGGTGCAGAGCGCCCCTTGGTGAAGCCTGTGCAGGGGACGAAGGAGCGCATTGCGAGGAGACGCCTGCACGGTACGGTGCTTGCTGG
Organism: Merops nubicus; assembly: GCF_000691845.1. Taxonomy (NCBI): domain Eukaryota; kingdom Metazoa; phylum Chordata; class Aves; order Coraciiformes; family Meropidae; genus Merops; species Merops nubicus. The sequence goes on along the minus strand of NW_008586367.1, from coordinate 16,291 downwards.
CGTGTCAGGGAGCTATTCGGAGTGACAATTCATTAGCGTCTAAATTAGATTAACACATTACATTCATTATTTACGGGCAAAAGAGAGTAATGACAGTAAAAGGTGAATTAGCAGCTTTGCTCCAATGTAAATACCTGTCGGTGTAAGAGCATGCACTGATCCTGATAACGTGTTGGTAGAGTCAGGTCTGCTAATCATCAGGGAAAGAAGGATACCAGAGGCCATGACTTACTGAAACCACTTTTACCTCTTACAGTGCAGCGTTCAAAAGCAGACCAAATTTGTGGGACATGGCACAAGGAAATAATTATGGGCAAAGCAGCAACGGGGTGGCTGATGAGTCCCCAAACATGCTGGTGTACAGAAAGGTAAGTCTTGTGTCTTTTAAAAGCTGAGGAAGGGATTTCAGGAAATTGTGAAGTCCTGGGCTCTTCTGCCGTGCAAGTGAGGCCATTCTTTTTGCTGTTTCTCTCCAATTTCATGAATAGAAGCTGCTGCTGTGACTTGTGTAGAGTGAAGCTGTCTGATTTCACAACATGATCACTTGCCACCAGTTTGGAGTGTTTTGTGTCTGTTGACATTTATGCTGCCTCTAATGCAGTTTAAGTGGTATATGCAAAGTAGATCTATATCCCAGGTAACACTAGTAGACTCCTGTTTTGAGAAATTACTGTATCTGTGGTTTTAAATGGTAGAATGCACGTATCAACTTTACATCACGTTCGGAAACAGTTTGCTTTCATTTTGAAATACTTGATGGATTTCATTCACTTGCTGTGTTGATACAGATGCTGTGGTGGTGATGTACTGGAGACTGGAAATGTGTTTTCAGTTCAGGTGTTCACTTGTGAAATCTATTTGTAAAATGAATTCATATATTTCAAGGCTAAATATTAACTGTATAAAACAATATTTTGTGTTTCTGTCTCTGGGCAAAGATTTTCAGAGTTCAGGGAAGTCAGAACCATTAACTTATTTCATATGAGGGGGAAAACTGATTAAAGATATTACTTATCTGCAATTGCCACAACTTAAAAGCAAACACACACACTCCAGGGATTCTCTCTGAGAAGGATTTCTAATGTAGTTATTCTAATAGCATCAATATACAAATTTTCAGCTGTTGAACTCCAGCAGTGGGGCCACTGTGTTTTCATTTAAGTGACAGTAAATGCTTGGGGATTTTGAGACGAGTTAATACTTTTTTTTAAAAAAAAATAATTACATTTATCAAAAAAGAATAATAAAATAAGTACCAATAATAATAGAGAATAACTTTGCAGTTACAAGCCGAAATACATTATTATGCAGCTAAATGTTCATTCCTAGAACATAGTGCAGTCTAATTTGTTTGTGATTGCATTTGTCAGGTGAAAACAGTATTTTTACATTGTTAGAGGCATTGGCTTTTCCTTTTGCAAGTTAACTGTAATAGGAAGCATCTCATACATACTCAGTTTAGTCTTTGAGGTGAATTGAAATATCATCAGTAACTCTGGTATCTTATATATTGTATGCTTTTTTCTCTTCCTGTTTACAAACGTGTCGCTGATTTCAGTGGATTGGTTGTAGTTGCTATTTTGAAAAATTAGGCTCTTTTTACATAAGCAAATGAATTTATGAGCTTACCCTTAGTTATCCATCTATGTAAGAATGAACATCTAGAAAAATATGGGGTTACTTTGCCATTAACACCACAAGCATCTTTCAAAATGCAATTGTATACATGAATTAATATGTGAAAATATGTTGCATATGTTACAAGCAAAATGCCAAAGCTTGTATTGTTCATTATAGGGTTTTGATCTTTCTAAACAGAATATTCCCACATGTCATGTACTTCCACACTGAGAAAGAAGTCTTCTCAGCTTATTTATTACATGGCGGGGAAATAGAGAAACTGTTTCTGTTCTCCCATGGTGACTTTGTCTGAGGAACTGGTCAAGCTTATGACCTGTTACATTTAGTGTGACCTCATGCTGAAATTTAACATTGCCCCTGAGCAGCCTCCAAATTGAAATGGAACTGCTGAATCAAGTGACAAGAATACTAGTGATTCAGGGGGGATCTGAAAATGGGGAGCAGGGGTAGGACACAAAAACCTCAGGTGTTTGCTCAGCCAATCAAATCATCAAGTGCCTTTTCAGTTCTCTGTAAATCAGCAGTAAAGAGATGATATCAGTTTGTGCCTTCCAGTGTGGCTGTGGTCGTTCCCTTGTCGCTAAAGTGCAAGTGGTGCACTATTAAACTTCCAAACCTCTGACCTTCCACAGCATTACTTGCTATATTTACATGTCAACTTATTTTTGTACCATGGTGAATCAAAAGGTCATTTAAGATTGTGCACACTGGTGGTAAGAGTACAGAAAGAAAAGTAGTCCTTTCTTTGGCAGTATTCAAGGAAAAGGTAATAAAATACTGGATAACTTTAGGAAAAAAAAAAAAAAGCCACATTTTTCTGCAGTATGATATTGCTGTAATCAAATGTGCTATAAATTCTGTGTCCAGAACATGAGGAGGATAGTTAGGTGGAAATAATTTCATTTCGCAATATGTAATCTCTGAATATAATTCTTTAATAGCAACAGCAAAATCACTGGATTCCTTGTAATAAATTTGAAAACACAATACTTCTCTGTCTGTCATTGTGTTAGGAAAGAGAACACTGTTCAGAGTGAACAAAGAGCTAGACCTGCTGGCTTCATGAAGGCCTCCCTTTCTTTTGGCCAACTGGAAAAGTATTAATAGTTGTTAGGAAAAAATGTAAATGTGCTATTGGCTGGCTTTGGAAGGAAACTGAAATTGAAGTCTTATATTTGGAATAATGTTGCTGAAATCCACAAATGCAGAAATGATTTCTTATGGTAGTTTAGACAGCATTGACACATGGAATAACAGACATTTTATGTGTGATATGTGTACTGGAGCAGATGGGACATCTCTTACTACTTGTGTTAATGAAGAACTAAAATTTAACCATGCAGAGTGAAGACCATTACTTTGGCTACAAAACACAGTTTTGTAATCTGGTAGTTCTACTAGTTTGTCTTAATTTGCAGACACGATCTGAACTAAGTATGTTCTAAACTACATGGGATTACAGTCCTGTGTTTACTAAATCCTGATTCTGTCAGGAGCATTTTATAGAAAATTCTACACAGAACGAAGATCTGGTGTTTACAAATTCAGCATTTAAGGCTTGATTTGTTACAGAATCATTATTGCACTTGAAGTAAATTGTAAACTCTTGACAAAAAAGTCTGGCTTTCTATTTTTTTAAAATCAGTTTGGTTTGCAAATAGTTATTTGAAGGGTTGGAGAAAGATGGATTATGAAATTGTAATCTAGAGTAATATAGAGTGTAGAAAGCCTGTTGTAGTTGATTGTATTCATAGACAAAGAAGGGTTTAATCACATTTTGCTTCCAGATATGAAATATTTTATTTAAAATCAGCATAGGATAATTTAATATTCAATGCATACATAACTTAGAATTGCTTCTTTGAATCTGTGATGGAAAAGACAGCAGCACAGATATAGTTCCTTGTGTAATTTTTACACTGCCTTTTAAGATGCTTGTGTCAGTGTTTTTTATGCCTTTGGGAATATTTTTTATTTTAACAGAATGTCAGCTGCATTATTCTTTTTGGCTATCAGCCTAATTATAAAGCGATGACATGTGACACATTGTTGGTACTAACATACCTTAGAAAAAGTAACGATTTTTTTCTGCTGGTAGCCTGAGGCAAACATGAAAAATGTAAAACCCCTGCTTTCACTTTCTCTCCAACAGAGTCCATTCCCGTAAGCAACTGAAAGAGATAAAACACTACAATTCATAGTATTTTAACATTGTAAGTTACTCATAGAGAAATTTTGGATTTCCGTGTACTGCTGCAAGCTAGGTCTTAAGGAAGAAACTTGTAGCATACGGCCCATATTGTAGCTTTTCTAAGTTTCAGAGCTTTACCTGCCTTTTTTTTTTTTTATCTCGTCCATGCCATAAACAATTAAAAGAATGAGTTACCTTTGAGAAACTTGATTTTAGACCTACTGCTGGTCCTGCTAAACCTTTGTTTATCTTTCTGGCCTGTGCTTTGTGTAGTTTTTTGGTCATACGCTGCAAGGATTAGGAGTTCTAATTTGTAAGTTTAATGGTTATTGTATTGCTGTCTGAACTAGCATCATTTGAGAGATGATAGCTTTATTTTGTAGCAATTAGATTAGCCTTGTCTGAATAGTAATATTCTTGTGACTGAGACTTTGATTCTCTACCTCCCTTACCGTCCTGAGTGTTAAAATAGCTTTTGTCAAAGCTGATTAGAATTACTAAGAGTTGAGGCTTTCGGTGCTGTGATGAAGATAATGAGGTGTTTGTTCTGTTCTTGTGACAATTGATGAAGGTCATATATGCCAGTACTCATGTATAGCAAGGGCTGAATTTGTAATCTCAAGCTTCTTAGTTCACTGTGGTCTGATATTCTTCATAGAAGCTATGTCTCCAAAGTGTGATACTGATCAAACGTTGTTGTAAGGAGCAATAGCCATGCAGTGACAACATCTTCTAATAACCACTCTCCTCTGTACCAGAGATGAGTTCCAGTGTAGTGTGCAGGTAATAGTGTTCTCATGTGGCTTTTATCAAATGCTCCCTTAAAAAAGACTGTTGGAAGAAAGTTATATCACAGATAACTACGTTCCTTAGAGCCTGTGAGGCTGGGGAAGGACATGGTAGGTGTGTTTTTATTAAGTGCTTTCACTCAATTTGATAAGGGAAGAATTAGTCTGATACTATGCATTCCTGAATATACCATTATAACCTATGGAGATATCTTTCTCCCTGTGTAAACTACTAAACTTGTTACTACATTGCAAATGCCAAGGTACTCTAAGGCATTATATACTAGATATAAGATATAAGTTTTTTTTTTGTTGTTTGTTTGTTTTTGTTTTTTTTTGTTTGTTTTTGTTTCTTTGTTTTTTTTGTTTGTTTGTTTTTTTGTTTTTTCTTTTTAAATAAATTACAGTGTAGCTCTACATTATGCAGTTTATTCTTCTGAGAAGAGTGTTACTGTTGTTAGACTTGCATGCTGGTCTTGGTTTTATTCCAATGCTCATCATGATAGAATTGTTGGAGAAATGTCCATGTTTGTGGACCTCAGGAATTGCAGCTGTAGGAGGAACAGAATTTACATCCCTGTCCAGTATGAATGTTAGGACGATATTGTTGTAGTTCTGGAGTAGTTGATTGGTAGTGAAGTAAGCTGTTACACAGGTAATATATAGAAGGCAGAAACTTAACGCTGAAGGGCAGCATGATTGCTAGATGATGTGGAGTGCCTTTTTTTGTGGTGAGACTGCATGTTTCCCTGTACACTCTCACCTTTATGTTTTGTATCTACCCCCTTTGATGCTCTATCCTCTACTGGCACAGTCATTGCTAGTACTAGGTGTAGCATGTATGTTTTGGCATTGTTTGTGCTAAGAACAGTATAAAGGATTTGGTTGTCTTCACAACTATACAGAATCACTGAAAATGCCAAGGAAACCTGGTTAAAATACATCTATATGAATCTGCAGGTGGCTAGACCTGTGAGAGGGGCACCTATCCTGTATATTTGCTTTAGTGCTTCCTGCTGGTATTTTCCATCTTTTCTGATCTCCTCTTCCTTCCACTAGGTGTAGAAATGTATCCAGTGATATCACAGCGGGAGATTTGCTGCTGCTAAGTGCTCTGATCCTGGTATGCCTGGATCACTGGCATTACTGTCAAATGCAAAAACCCCACAGAATTCTGTGCCACCATGTTATTTCCTTTCTTCATCCCACATGTGCCATCAGAAAACTGTATGTGCCTGTTTTGATTGTGCATTGTCATTTTCAGTTTCTCTGCTCCTTTCCTTTGAAGCAGTCTACATTTGTAGCTATGGAAACAATGATGCTATTGATAGTGATGTGCAATACAGAGTCAGAAATTATTTGTTTTGAAGTTTTGAGTTTTGTTTTCTCTTGTTTCAGACTTACAACTTTCTTTGTGGAGTGCAGGAATTCTTATAATAACCTCTATCATGGTAACATTTGTCAGATTCTCATCAAAGCTGAGATGAACTATGAGTCCACATTAAAATATTTGTGCATAAATCCAACTTGTTAAAATGTGGCTATTTTCCCAGTTGAGGAATCACAAATAAACTGAACCATAGTAATAACTTTCAGTATAGGAAGCACTACACCAGCTTCTTAAAATGAGTCTGTAAAATCTGCTAAAAGAGAAGAAATTTGGCTTACCAAGTCCATTTGCAAATATGAATCCCAGGTCAAGCCTAGAAAGAACAGAATGAAGTCACCAGCAGAATATATTTACTTTCTTTTATACATGCTATAAAACCTTTCAGACAGCATTGAGGAAAGGTAAAGACTACAGATATATAATAATACAGGGTGTGAACAATAGCTAGTTTTCATCTACATCTCTAAAAAATTAAAGCTTTTACAAAAGAGATGCATGTAATTATTCTCTGTGTTACAGATGGGTAAACTGAGGCATGGATAGAGACATGTCAGAGCAGTGGAAAGGTGAAAAAAATAGTGGATTTTAAAAAAATAAAATAGAGCAAACTATTTTCTACGGAAGAGGGAGCCAGTAGAGCTTGCAAAATACTACCCAGAATGGCTTACCTTTTTTTTTTTTTTTTTTAATGGAAACAGTTTGCTGTAGTAGGGGGAAGAAGCTGGAAATGTAGGATGATACCTTTTGTTGACTTTGATCAGGCTAAAAAAAGTCTGGATTTTAATACTGGTAATGTGCACCTTACAAAAATCAAGAAGGGAATGAAACTTTGAGGCAGTAATAGTACAAGGAGGAGACTGACCACTTTAGAAAAAATATTTTCAAATAAAAATTTGAGCTCACAGTGCAGTGATGGTGGTGTACATGCAGGTGCATGTACAAGTTTCTGTGGTAAAGGGATCAGCTGAGATTTTTTATTATTTTGGTCTTGATTGCCACCAGCTGTAACAAAAGATTTGGGGATTAAAAGGTTGAACTAGTTATTAAAGTACATGTTGGTTATAAAGAGTAACTGGAATCAATATAGTGGGATGTGGTTGGCTGGGAAGGCACAGGGGACATTTGCCCTTGGAACTGAACTCTCTGAGAGCAGAATTGGAAAATGTAGCTTCATCTGGAGGGTGAGAACTGCTCAAGGTTAGTGCAGGAGAGCAGGCTGGCCAAGAAACTGAGATGTAGAAACCAGGCATAGGAGCATCTTATAAAGTAATTTCATCAGTGAAGCTTTTACTAAACAACATACAGGTTTCTTAACTGACAGGGGTGGGAGCTTGGCATGCTGACTACTTAGGCCCCTAAAATTTGGGGCCTGTTTTGTGCTTGTGTCTATATGAAAGCTTCCTTTTGTTAGATACTTCTATGGGTCTTTCTCAATTTGTTTGTATTGCTCTGTGTATATCTAAGAAGACAGCTTTAGGGGCTGAATTTCAGAGAAGCTGCTTTGTCTGTGAAGGTGATCAGGGCATCAAAATCCAGAGACATTATTCTTGATTTTTCTTGCTGTTGTCTGCTCTTCCTTCAAATAAACTTCTAGCTATAAGTCTATTGCTGATGAATAGGAAGTAGAGAAGTGACTCCATAATGTATATTTTACCTGTGTTTTTACAGTGAAGGTGACTGTTTTTCAAGATTTTTATAATTGTGCTATTTCTACTCAATTGAGTACATTTTTGATAGCAAATAAATTATGTTTGAAGTGTATTGGTCTCTCCTCCCAGGTTACTAGCAATAGGATGAGAGGAAATGGGTGCAAATTGTGCCAGAGGAGGTTTAGATTGGATATTAGGAAGAATTTCTTGACTGAAAGAGTGGTGAGGCATTGGAACAGGCTGCCCAGGGAAGTGGTAGAGTTACCATCCCTGGAGGTGTTCAAGAAACATGTAAATATGGCACTTGGGGACATGGTCTAATGGTCAGGGTAGTGTTGGGTGATGGTTTGACTTGATGATCTTAGAGGTCTTTTTCAACCTTAATGATTTTGTGATTCTGTTAGATCCACAGTGTTTTTCAAATGAGAAATCCTTTTTGGGGAAGTCTCTAAGAATTTATCAGGTTGTATTCACGTCAAAGATGTGCTGGTTTAATTCTGAAGAACCTAAAGAAAGAGCCAAATAGACCCAAAGGACCATCGAGATAGAAATCTGTCCATCCCAGTGAAATCATCATTCTCCTGGCATTCTTGCATCATTCATGCTGAAACTGGGTAAAATGGAAAATTTGAAGCTGTATTAACTCTTCTATATCAATTCTGCTGGAGCTGGGTGTTTACTTTCTTCTCCTTTGACCTGTGGTGAATACTGTTTGACTAACATAATGTGAGGTTCTACGGGGGAAGGATTGTGCCACAGAGGAAGAGATAGCAAACACAGAGGATCTCTTCACAGTGCAGTGCAGATGTCCAAAGGACTGGCTAGCTGAAAATGAAAATTGCTCCCTATAACATCAAAGGAATTTTCTTTTCCTTTCTGTTCCAGTTGTTCTTGATGAAGTAGGTGATTGTATAATGTGAATGTACATATATGTCCATGCATATGCACTTACAGTATTTCAGTAGTCTAATCTAACAAACATGTTGGGAGTTACAAATACCCTCTCAGCAGTGCAGAGTCTTGCTGCCATGGGACGAGCAGTGGCAACAAAGTGGGTTTGTTTTCATAACAGTCTGTAGGGTCAGGACTCTTACTGGCATGTCTCTTTTGTGGCTGTTATGCTTTTGTGACTGTTCTTCATTGTTGATTAAATAGCAATCCACTGTGAAAAAAGAAAATATACATAGAGCCCCCATGGAATTTAGTTTGGAAGGAATAATACACCATCAGGGCCTGCTTTTATTGTAATCTAATTATTAATTCATATCTGATCATAACTGAATAAACATAAAGGTTGTATTAGGACATTTAAAGACATGTTTTTTACAATAGTTCAGTTATATGAAACAATATTGTACTGTCTTCCACACTGTAAAAATTAATTGCACCGAAGTATTCTGAATGGCTGTTATTTAAGTGCCCTAAATTCTGGTAGAAAAACATAGTTTTTCTGATCTACTTCTGTATCAGGATGAATAAGCAGTTTACTGAATGCCTTTTGAAAGAAAGACCTATTAGTTCTTCCTTACGCCTACACTTCTTTGAACTACAGACTGTAAGAGGTATTAATCTGTGAGGTAGATTCACAGCATCTCTTGATGCCAGGAGGAACCATAAAATTGTGTTTGATATAGAATCAATACCAACAAGAAGAATGACAAAGCTAATAATAAGCCCTCAAAATTACAGAAATTTAAGGCACATATTTTACAATAAGGATTATTTGTTGTACATTTTTGTCTGTGTGGAGGAGAAAATACAGAGCATTTTGTGGCTGTACCAAAAAATCCCCGTTATTGGCTCATTTAGTGCTTGCAGGCATGTAAGTGTGATCTGAGGGAAAATTTCAAAATTATAAAGTGGGATGTCTTTTTAGTAGCAAATGGAAAACTTAGTGTATGAATAACAGTATCATACAGGACTATATACTAAGACTTCTGTATGGCTCGAGTATTTTGGCTGTGTGATCTGTAAAATAGGTTTTATAATTAAACTCATCTGAGTGAAGTTCTATGAAGGTCAACTGTTCACTTTGTACAGGGTACCTTAAATTTATCATAGTACTACATTAGATGATAAAGTACTATGGTCATAGTATAGGAATGCAGTTTTAGACAATTCATGTTGTCTCTATAGACAATATAGAATACTATAAACAAGAGTTCTACCCAGCTGCTCACAGTATTACTAGCTTTCGGATGTCTCAGTTTTTCTAAGAGTTACTAAGCAACAACAAATTTCATTCAAGTCACTAGGAGCTAAAGGTTCTTACTACCTTTTCATAAATCACATCTGTTACCCTGGACTCATCACACTACCAGAATGTAATATTCAGATTCTGTCTCCTGTGGTCTGGAGGGAACACCAGTGTCCATCAGAGTAGAAGAGCCATATTAATGCCTACTAAAATTAGTGCATTGGTTTGGTTTCCAAGAGAGAAAAGCAATACTTTTTGGCTTGTTTAAAACAGGCATAAATGATAGAGTGCTTTAACTGTGCTCACTCCTTTAAAAATCTGTAGCACGAGAATAGTATATTAGCTATAGGAAAATCTGTTCCAAATTTAAACTGTTTGCTTCTACAGACAGCTGTAACCTGAAGCACTTAGGTTCATTCATAGTGGAAAATAATAGTTCTGATCCTGCTTTTTCTTTGCCACCAACTCCACTTCCATACCATTACTTTTGGATGCTGAAGTTCATGTTCACCTCCTTACTATACACATTGTCCTGTTCTTATATTGAGGTAGTATTTGTATCTCATTTTGAGGTACATTCAGAAGAGAAGCCTGGGGACATGTTCTATTTATATAGTTGTGTTTGTGTTTAACTGTATTGATGTGCCTGTAGCTGTCATGCCATTAACCTTTCAATAGAAACTTTGGTACATAGTTGGTCAGGCAGGCCGTAGCCAATGCTATTGTCTCTGGGATTCTTTTGGTTTGTGTTTTGTTCTGTCTAAAAATTGCAGGCTAACTTTGATTCTAGGACACTGGACTTGACATCCTTTCTCGTTCCATATTCCAATGAGTTCCAAGGAGCTCTCACTTTAAACGATGGAAACTAAGACATGTTGTACAGGTATAAATGTGTAACCGTGGATTGCCTTGGAAGGTCCTACCTTTAATTCCAACTCGTTGATCTCTGTTATCTAAATGAAGACAAACACAGATGCTGAGATGTCAGTTTCTGTTGTCTGGAAGTGTGTTAGCACAGGACTTTGACTTGCCTTTTTCTTTTTTTTAAAATATACTGAAGAGCTGTACTTTCTGCTTCCCCTTTAAAAAGAAATTCTATTCTCTGTGTTCTATGAAATAATTTCTTTAGGGAGATCAGTTTATGGAGTTTCTTCCTGGTCACTCTTGGAGATATTAAATAAGACATGGAGTAAGTTCAAGAACAAAACGCTGCATGTGAGGCACTGGAAGAAGAATATTTAGTATCCTATTATCATGTCTCTATTATGTTTGCCTTCGTGTGAGCTGTACCATGAATTGCTTTGTCTGTCGAATATGGGAAGATAAGCAGGGTGGAAGGAGACCACCGGGACCGCGGTGGTGCTTCTGCTGATGGTGGTGGAGGTTCACTAGGTGGTGCTCTTCCCCCTGGGTAGTGCACCAGCATCCCACAGGGGTGCTGACATGGGTTCTCTTGAGCAGGGAACGGGAGCTGGTCTCAAACAACGTCTTCCATGCTAGGTATTGATGGTGTCAAATTGTCGATCACGTATTTTGATGGTGGTAGTTTTAGTTCACTGATGCTTGTTCTGCAGTTTCCAGTGTGGGAAGTCTCTACTGTCATCAGGTGTTTATCAGCCAGCCTAAACATTGCTCTTTGTTGCATGCACTCTCCTTACAGGAAGGAGGCTGCTGAGCTTAGAGTTCTGTTGGCAAACTGAAAAGATAATATCTGTGCATAAAATTTACAGTCTAAGTATAAAACAAGAGGTGGTGAAGTGATTTGAGGAGACTAGTCAGAAGAGGCTGAGACGAGATAATTTCCTTATTTTCCCCTCAATGCATGAAACAGTCTGTGCATCACCTTCAGAACAGTGTTTGACGATCACCAAAATGGAAGTGGAGTTTGCTGTAAATTCAGTTATTTACATTATTTGGTCCAAATATCAGTGGTTTGTTTGTTATCTTGACAGGCCTTAGCAACAGGAAATATGTTTCTGTATATTCTCACTTTTTTGCCTTATTCCACCTTTCTGCCCTTTTCATATAATCCGTATAAACATGGTAAATGGATTTCAGCTGAGTAGTCCACAGCTGACGTGAGTATTAGCATCAATTTAGGTTTTAGCCATATTTGTTGGTTACATTTAAATATCTTTGCCCTGTTCTTTTTGTAAGCTATCTTGAACAGTACTTACAAGATGGACTACTTACTTACTTATGTAGTAGCCAGTTAGACTTCAGAGCGTTACTAGAATATTGAGTGTGCTGTGTTATTGCATTGTTAGCTATCCTTGGGACAGGTACTTTCTTGAACATTTGAAGCACAAAGTAGATGCAGTTGAGGGGGAAAATGCCCCCCTCTTTGTTTCTTCTTCTGCCTTTTTTTTTTTTTTTTTTTAGGTAAGTTCTTTCCTATTTACCTTGTAGAAGTAGAGGTGAAATTTTATTTGGTGGCCCTAAGTGCAGAATAACCGTTGTTCTCACTTGGGTTGTTAAGATTAATTCCTTGAAAAAAAGTACCACACTGCTTCTGTGTTGGTGAAGCACTACAGAAGTGCTTATGCCAGTGGTGTCCTTGTGGTAGCATGCCTAGAGGTGTGAATTCCAGTTTTTTTCCACTGAAGCAGGCTGTATTATAGAATTAATTAGGTGTTTGTATTTTCTGTTTTCCCTTCAAGTAATTGTAATGTTGACTTTTGAATGAATTGCTCTTCTGTGAGCTAACTAAGTTTTCATAATTGACATATGAATTTTAACATTAACTATTAATGCAGTGAGTGACTTCTGATAAATGGGAATATATGAGATGATAGTGATTAGCCAGCATAACACCTTTTTCCTGAAGGAAGGCATCTTGAGGATACAATCTTCATTAGAACACAGTGAAAAAGCAGTGGCAGATAGATAGCATGTGATACTGAAATACATCAGCAGCCATAATTTTTGGTAATGCTAGGGTGATTTGTGATGAGTGGTCTGTTATATCACTCTTCTAATCTGTTATCTCAGCCGATTGCCTCCCTTAAAGACTGAAAGTGATCATGCAGAAGGAGACTGAGAGAAGGAAGGTTAAGTCCAGGTTGTGCTGCTTAATGGCTTTGAATAAATCACTGTATCAAGCAAGCTGAAAGGCATACAGGCGCTTTGTGTTTAACTCCTTAGGATGCAGGTAAGTAAGAGGTAGCTATTATTTTAAATAGTATGTCAAAAAGCATCTACCTTAAAATTAAACAGCCCCTCCCCACTTCTGAGGAGGAAGACTGGAACTGTAGAAACTCTTCATTGTGCAGTATTGCAAAATCTAAATTCCTCATGACTAGGGAATGCTTGTAATATTATCAGAATATTGTTTTCTTAATAGCAAGGAAAGTATCTAAAATTAAATATTGCATTGAAGTGCTGGGGTCTGAACCCCAAGCCCTGAATTACAGTTGACATGTGGATGATTCTCACAACCAGGCAGAGGGTTTTTCAATAGCAGGAGAAACCTTCCTCTTGGTTTTCTCTCAAGCCCTGGCCAACCTTAGGTGAAAACCAATTAGGAAGTTAACACCAGGTGTCCTGCCTTTGAACTTGGTAGTATAAGAGCTGGTTGTGCTTGCAGTAAACTTGGGAAGTTTGCTTGTGGGTGGATGTCCTGTGTAGTGCTCCTTTGTTACTGGAAGAGCTCCCTGACTGCTGCAACCAGAATTCCCAGCAACTGCAAGACAGGACTAGCAACTGGACAGAGCAAGGGCAATGTAACTCTCTTTGTGAGTTTTGGCAAGTGCTATAGGGACTTTTGTATGACTACGATTGGACTTTTGATTTGGTTTATTCCTTTCTCTGTTACTGGATTCCTGGCTTGGAAGAGAATATATCCTCTTCCTTGCCAAGAGGAGATGTATTGCTCTGCTTGTTCCCCCTGCTGTTAACCATGTTATACTCTTTCTGTATGCAGTGGAGTTAGATAGTAAAGTCTGTGCATATTCTCTGCTGATGGCCATATCCTTTATGATGGGCCACATAATTGGCAAAACGTGCATTTACAAAATTGGGCAGTGGGAACATGGATGTGAATCATAATTCTGCTGTCCTGTATGACAAAATGATGGTAATTTTGTGCCTCTCTTTCCCATTTGTAATTAGGAGATAATTCAAGTGGATTATGAAGAGACAATGAGGGTAAGATTAATTATGTTCTTGGGCATAGTGATGGTAGTATTGAAATAAAAAATACTGCCTCTTTTTCTCTGATACACCTTATTTTTCTATTTTTTTTTGTTGTTGTTGTTTTTTTTTAACAATTATACTGTGATTCATTACAGATCGAATCTTTCCCTTTCTGACTAACAGATTCTGTATACCTTTGGAATGAGGCTTGATCAGCCTGGAGAACTTGACTCCCAGTGGAGTGTTAAGCCGAGATACAATGGCTACATCTCCACATGGTGTGCTGATAGTTTATCTTCTAGAGTAATTGCTTCCATTTCTTTACCTGCTTTGAATTCTTCGGTGACTGATGACAGAGGGAGGGGCTTTGTACATGATCTACAGTACAGGCCCATCTGTGAAGACCAGATGGCATCTGTAACAATTTTTTGAATGAATTGGTTATTTTCCCTTCCATTTCCTGTGAATTGTCCAGGGGAAACTCATGTGCTGAAACAAGCAAGAATAATGGAAGTACTGACCTTTATTGATGGAATGGCATTTTGTGCTTTCTAACCACTGCAGCATAATCTCACTTCTGTAATGCCTATAAATGCTGTGTTTGAAATAATATGAAATTCTGTGGAATCCAAACATGGGGTTTTATTCTGACACTGAAAGAACAGAGGACATCTGTAACTAAAGCAGCTCGTGGGAGCCATGTCTGTGAGATTTTGCTTTCCAGCAATTTAAAACTATTTGGAACACTGAATAAGTATTGTGGCAAGTGTAACTAAAGGGACATTAATCCTCACTATATTTCCCCCAAGTTTTAATTTTTGTAAAAGATACCATAATTAGACCTCTCAGTAATATATCCTAACATTATCCTGAAGCAGAATGTCCAGTCTTTCAATCTGCATTCCTATGGATAGGTTAAGCTTAATATGAATAGTGAGTGATGAATTAAATGAACCCATGCAGCTTCATACACAGTGTTCCTGTGAAACATGAGTGAACCTGCAAAAGAAACAAATAAGCTGTTTGTTAAGCTGGTATTCTAGCTATGACTAAGTTTTCCCACCCAGCTTAAATAGTTCCTTACTTTACCAGTGTGGTCCTCTCTTTTATTATTACTTCTTAAAGCCATAAACAGAAGTTTTGTCTTTGAGCAAAGGGAAAGACTCGCACAGGGGAAAGACTATGCTATTAAAAGTACACATTCTCTATAGAATTGCATCAACAGGTCTGGGCATTTTATAACTGTTATGACGTAGCTAAGTCATTTCTTCATGTAATATTTTGTCAGATTCAAATATATTATAATTTCTGACAAGTATTACTTTGTAACTGGCAACTCCAATGTGCCCTTTCTAAAAATTGCACAGCATTTCTCTTTTTTAGATGGCTGTCTTCATTTATCTCTTCTACTAACAGAACTGTATGCTCTGGAGTGATTAGCTTTGCTAATAGTACAAAATATTTTCCTCACTTAGGAATAGTATATGGTTTCTTTTCAACTTTTGATAAACTTTTATCACATAACATTAGAAGCATCTTAGTAAGTCACTTTTAAAGTCCATGATACTAAACCAATTTATTTGTCAAAAATATCTTTATCTCTCAGAAGTTGTGAGTTTTTTTCTGATTATAAATGGTGACTCTGGAGTTGTAACAGTGGAGTCAATATCACTTTAATTGTTTTGTTGGAGTGTTGCTGTCTGCTGATGAGGTTGAGTCATGATCCTAGAGAGTACATGATTTTAAGTCTGATGCTGTGTTGGGGTTTGTGCTGTTTCTGGCTTATAATTTGAGACTGACCAATTTTTTTCATTCTGCAATTACAAAAACCTTTTTATGAGCCATCATATGAGCATTTTTGCATCTTTAGTTTAATTTTCACTGCTTTAGTTCAGTATGGAAATCTAATAAAACCCTTTTATTAGCATAATTTTATTGCATTGAAATTTTAGCCAAGTACCCTGAGCAAAACAACCCCATGCAGTTATGTGGACTAAAGAAATGCATCTTATATGCAGAGCTAAGATTTTTTTCTTAGTCTAATTAAAGTGTTAGCAGTTTAATCAGGGTTGATATTTGTCCAGTTAGAATACTCCACACAGACAATCACATCTATATCCCTAATTATCCAATTATTGCTAATTCCAAATATTAGTATAGTTCAAAAAGATACATACAAGCTATTTAGTGTTTCTTTCTTTGGTGTTAGGCTCCTTGGGGCCTTAGGGTCAATAGTGCTAAGTGAGCTTAGCTAAGTGCTAAATTAACTAAGTTAATCAGTGCTGGGTCCAGTCCTGTTCA